>NC_085137.1:437546051-437846051 GCF_035046485.1 Aedes albopictus | reverse complement strand
CGATAAGAAAAATAAAAAAGTAGTAATTTATATCATTTTTCATAAATCTTTCAGACTAGAATAGACTTATGTCCAATGTCCATGGCTGGATCAACTATGAAAATAGCTGAAATACGGAAACCATTTGGCCCATTATGTCCGATCATAAACAAATGCTCCCCAAAACTTTCGCCGATCAATTGGAAGCATTGAACAAACGTACCTGAAACCGACGTGGGGCCGGGCGTATTCCGACAGCTGTCGCAGTGCCGGCGTGTCCGGGTACGGTTTGATGTCTGGCTTCATCGATGGTGGCTGCTGCCCAGGATGACCCGGATGGCCAGGATGACCCGGCAGGGGACCTCCGGGACCCATGGATCCCGGACCGCCAGGAGGTTTACCGTGCTGTTGGGCTGCTTGGGCAGCTGCGGCCGCTGCCGCTGCCGCCTGTTGCTGCTGGTGCTGATGTTGTTGTGCTTGAGCGGCCTGCTGTTGTTGTTGCTGTTGCTGCTGTTGAGCCTGCTGAGCCTTCCGTTCCCGTTCCTTCTCCGCCAGCTTTCGGTCACGATCCTCTCGTTTCCGGGCCAGTTTGGAGTCGGGCGTTGGTTTGAACTCCAGATCCGTTCGACAGCAGGAATTGTAGTCACCTCGATCGCATCGACGAACAAATCTGGGTGGGAATAGTTGAGATTGAGTTCATGCACAGGGACCTTTGATTCTAACGTTCCGTCCTTCTAGCTTATGTTCAAACTTTTAATATGACATCTATTTTTCAGAATAATGCATCTAAACATTTCATGAATCAATTAATCACAACTTCAATATGAAGTGAATCAGACACGAATCACTTTAAATTTCTGCATGATCCAAGGCATGATCACATTAGAAAAATCAACAAACAACGACAATTGAAACTGCTTTCAAAGAAGGAAACGGAAATCTCATCCCACTCAAGTGAACCCCCCACCCCAAGCATACTCACATCGCCGACTGCGACCGATGGCACTCGGTGTCGTCCGGTTTCGCCTCCGGGCTCGGCCCCCGGTTCATGTCGTGCACCGGCGATGGCGGTTCCGGATCCGGATCGATGTCCAACGTTTCGATGTGGACCGGCTCGTTCGGATGCGGATGGTGCGACGGAGGCCCATGATGACCCGGCGGAGGTCCATGACCGCCCGGGTGGTGTCCGGGGTGACCTGGGGGTGGTCCCAAGCCTACGCCACCGGCCGCTGCATGGGCATGCGCTCGCAGGGCATCCATGTGGCTCGTTTTACCACTGACCTGCAGCTGGTTCTCGATGAAGGGATTGTGCGGCCCAGGCGGGTACGGCGACGGATGATGCGGTGCTCCTTGGAAGGGACTCCCACTAGGAGGACCGGGACCACCGGGGGAAGGACCTCCGGCCGGACCACTACTGCTTTGGCTACTGTTGCTGCTGTTGTTGGGTCCTCCGGGTCCGGAGCCAGGTTTGGAACCTGATCCGGAGAGACCGGAGGATGATGAGGAGGAATTTTGCGGGGGTTTCGATCCGGATTTATTCTTATCACCAGCGTTGCCGTGAATCTGCGAATCTTCCGGTCGTGGCGGAGGAATGCTTGTGGGATGACCCGGATGGAGCATCGGATTGTCCAACGGGGATCCTGCCGGTTTCATGTACGAGAAACCAGGACCGTAAGCAGGTCCGTAAGGATACGGAGCGTAGAAGGGATTGTGATGGTGAGGACTGAACAGGGAAGGATGGACGAGTGGATACGGTTGCGAGGGATGCATCACTGATCCAGGCATGCCTGGAATTGGTCCGGTCATGGGGAGTGGCAGTGGCATTTGCGGATGTCGGATGACTGGAGGTGACGCCCCGGGTCGGAACGGATGACTTGGAGGTGGTGACCGCTGACCGGCCTGACTGTACATTTTGCTTAACGGGCTAGAGATGAGCGATGAGGAGGATGAGGATGGCGGAGGAGGAGTCATGTGCGGTGATTGTTGACGCATTATTTGACGATCCCGTTCGATGGACGCCGCGGTAGCTGCCGAGGGGTTCGACGGGTGATGACTTAGATGCATCGGACTCGCCCGACTGAGACTGGAACTGGTTGAGTTGGCAGGTGAACTAGACCGATGGTGATGGGACGATGGGAATCCACCGGGACCGGATGGCGGTTGTTGTACACTGGGACTGGATCGACTGAGACTGGATGGAGCTGTGGGAGTTGACGGCGATTGTACCAAAGGACTTGGTTGATGAAGCGACGTCGGAGGATGGTGTCCTCCAGGTGGATTGTTAGATACCGAGGGAGACCTACGACCGGCGCCGGCCACTTCCATCAGACTACCTAAAGCGGATGGCGTTGGGCCACCAAGAAGTGGAAGAGCACCTGCAGGTCCCCCCACACCTCCCAATGGGTGTGGTAAGAGACCAGCATGACCCAGAGATCCGGCTAGATGTGCCGGATGATGAGGTGGTAGCTGCATCGCCGGGTGTCCAAGATGCAATGGAAGAGGATGCGTGAGCATTCCATGAGGCGTTGGAACTCCCTGGAGCAGAGAATTGATGGGAGATGCCCTCGTCGGTGGAAGATCTCGAGGATGCGGTTGGTCTGAAGGGCGCATTGGTGCCGGTGACTGAGAATTCATGCCAGGAGCTGAGGAAGTTGGCGTGGTGGCCGAACTCGAAGTAGGGGTCGTGCTCGGTTGAAGTCGGGAACCTTCCGATGGTGGTAGTGGTTGACGGTGGGCTGCGGACAGATATGGACTGCTTGGCATGTGCGATGGTAAACTGGTATTTGGTAACATGTGAGGTGGTTGCTGCTGATGCGGTGGTCCCGTCGATGGAGGTTGAGATCCTTGCGAAGGATGCGACGAAGGTGGTGGCTGATGAGGTCCGGAACCCAGGGGAGGTCCATGCCCTGACTGGGATACTGGAACCGGTGATGAATTGGACCCCATTAACGACGGATGTGACCCCGACATTAGTCCAGGATTCACAATACCCGGATGTCCGGAATATCCAGATGGGGGCATTCCTGGATGGCCAGATTGGGGTGATGCGATGCTTCCGTGCATTGGAGGTTGCGAACTGCTGTTGTTGCTGTTGCTACCTTGACTGTCCTGGTTCGGAGTGATGGCTAAACGGGAAGACGCTGAAACATCCAATGGAGTTTGGTCAGCAAGGGGCGAATAGGTTGAACTTTTCATAAGATTGTCCGCTGAAAAGCTGGTCTTCATACCTGACATCGATTCCGGTGGAAGATATTTCAAGTCCTGAGGTTGCTGCTGTGACGAGGGTGGTTGTCCTGGCGGACCTTGTTGACCCGGTGGACCATGACTTCCTGGTGGTCCGTAGGATGGATGTGGCCCCGGATATTTACCCATCGGATCGAATTTCATCATTCCGCTGGGGTCATACGGTGGCTGACGGAGCATACCTAACTGATCCGGATAGTGGCTCTTTGGCATGAGCGGCAATCCAGTGGGCGTTCCGGCACTGCCACTATCCGAGGCCGGAGAAGGAGCAAACTTTGTCCGCTCATCCGACGGGTTGTACTTCATGTTAAGTCCAGCCAGATCTTGAGGATAACCCTTTGGAAGCTGCCCATCTGGAGGACCTCCCGGAGCACCAGCACCGGGACCGATTTTCATCGATAGGGCACTATCTTGCGGAGGATATTTGCCTGGTTCCATGAATCGTTTCATATCGTACTCGAGTGGTTCCTCCTGTCCGTATTTCATAGGGCCATCTGTCGATTGCGGCGGATATTTTACATCACCATACTTGAGACCATCCTCGCTATTGCCATACTTTATATGGCTTTCGTAGGCAGGTTTCATGGTCAAGTTCTCCGGGTCGTATTTGCTCTCGGGAGGAGCATCTCCTTGTCCAGGGGTGCCGGTTTCCCTCATAAGCTTGGCCTCGGATTTGATTTCAATCTTCAGTTTGAGATCTTGAGGTTGTTCGACGATTGGCGGTTGAGTTTCTGGCGGTTCCTCACCCGGTTCCTTCTTGATGAACACATCCTTCGCGTTGAACCCGGTGGGCGGCGGTGCTATACTATGAGGATTGAGTTCTTGCTTCATGTTGGCAAGTTTAGAGAGCATCTCCTGTTCGTTGGGAGGAGCTTGTCCCGGTAGAGGAACGGCAGCGTTGGCTGCGGTTGGAACCGCACCAGATTCCGGCGTTGGTAGGATCGCTGGAGGCATCGCAGGAGAACCTTCAGCGGCTTTCTCTGGTGGTTCCTCCGCCATGGTTGTAGGAACGGCTGCCATGGCTTCCTCCGGCGTTGGCACTGGCGCGGGAGCAGGTGTCGCTACCGGGGTTGTCGTCGCCGTCGAAGGTGGAGTAATGTCTTCCGTTTCGGGAAGTTTGGCAGTGTCGGCAGCCGTCGGAAGGGCCGCAGTAACCGATGTTGGAGCTGCCACCACGGTTCCATCCTCTTCCTTCTCTTCGCCGGTTTTGGTGACGGCCGTAGCTGGATTGCTGCTTTCCGGCGATTCGGTGACCATCGGTTCCGCAGTGGGACCAAGCGAGAGAGGATCCTTCTCTTCCTCCTTGGCCGATGGTGCTGTCGGAGTCGCTGCTGCTGCACTAACATTGATACTGACTTCGGTAGCTGCCTCACTGTTCGATTCGGCTTCGTCCAGAACCGATCCGGGTCGGCTATCCGTGGTAATACTTTCCGTGGGGCTCTGTGAAATAACAAACAATTAGTTTCATAAAGTTTAGAAAAGGAGACATCAATACTCACATCAGATCGTTTCCGCTTCTGTCCATCTTTGTCGTCGCTTCCGTCTGGATCCAACTCATTGGCCCGCTTCTTGCCCTTGTTCGGTGTGTCCGTTTTTCCTTTCGTCTTCTGTCCCTTCCCCGTCGATTCGTCCTTTTTACTGGGAGTCTTCGGGCTGTCGATCGGTGTTGTGTCCGGAGTTTCCGTTCCACCCCGTTTGGGACGCTTACCGCTGACGCTGACGTTGGAATTGCTGTTGGCGTTGGCCTGCTGTTGCTGTTGCTGCTCTTTCGCCGTCGGTTTCTGGCGAGTTCTCATCCTCGAAGGAGAATCCTCACCCGTTTCTCCTCCCCCTCCTCCGTTACCGGTTGCCGCTGCCGTTGCAGCTGCTGCTGTGGCTACTGCTGGCGTTGCCGTAGCCGTCACTGGTGCACCCGCTGAAGCCGTCGTTGTGGTAGTGGTTGTTGTCAGTGTTGTTACGACAGTACACGCAGTTGCTGCTACTGTCGTTGCCGCTGCTACGGCTGCTGCGGCACTTTCCTTGATGGCCTTGGTGGCACTGGAGTCCGAGTCGCACTCGCTGATGTCGTCCTCGGTGACGGAACTGTTCTCCTCCTTGGAGATCGGTGATGGCCGCGACGATTCCGTTACGGCCGGTTCGGGTGTTGCTTCTTTCTTGTTACTGTTTGGCGGTGTGTTGTTGCTGCTAGCATTACTGTTGGTACGCGTGTTGCGTCGACGCAGTGAACCGGCACGGCGTCGCCTGTGCGGTCGGTTGTTGTTCGCCCCTGGGGTCTTCTTCCACAGGTAGTAGAACTCGACTAGCTCGGGCTACAATTTGGATTGAGATCAGGAAAGTTATTCAGTTGCTGATCTTTTAGTTCTTCAACCAAACTTACCGTAGTTCTGTGTGGCAGTAAATCTTTGTGGATGCGAAAAAAATTCTTCCCAAACTGACGCAGACCCTTGATGAAGCGTTTGGTTTCCTCCTCGGTCCACTTTTTGTCGATTCCCTTTGTCACCGGACACTTGAGCAGTGCTTCTAGTGCCTTTCCGGCGTCGTACCCAGAGTCGTGTAACTGCGAGGCCATTAAACAAACGATAAGAACAACTTCACCATATTACTCCCCTAGAAACTACTTACAACATCAAAAGCGTTTATCGTTGTATCGTCGCGACTAGCTGCCATGCAACCATCCTCCTCGCACATGCCCTGGAACGCTGAGATTGAACGGGCGGCAGTCAGGTACATCAACAGGTCGTTGTCAATGTAGATGCCGGGGGTCCATCTCGGATCCTCTAGGTCGCGTTCTTCATCGTCATCGGAGCGGTAGTTTTCGATCGGTTGGTAATCTGGTAATGTTGCCTACGAGGCGTGAACGAAAGAACGAGGACGAGACCGGAGAAGGAATACAACGACAAACGGGATTAGTATCCGGAATACGATACGGCTTTGCATGGTTCGGCCCGGTCGGGCTTAACCACGTGATGATTGAAATGAAGCATTGATGGAAGGATTGCAAAAGCAATGAAGGCTAGTGAAGCATGCAAAACGAAAACATAAGTTAAGAAGTTAGTACACGGAATCAACCAATTGTCCAAATCGTTTGTTATTATTGTATAATAGCATTATATTACAAGGTGGATTGAACGATGACACTAAACGAGTTTTATTTTTGAACAAAGTTTCGACGCAAAAAAAAAACAATTTCGAAGTTGGATGGAATGAGTTCACTGTGTTCACGAAAGTTAGCATCTATTATAGCTGCTGCACTATTGATGAGAGATTTCAAATGAATGGTCCCAACAGCGTTTGTTTTTTAATTCGATTATAGTTTGGATTTTCCTGCTATTCCAAAGTGTTTTTTTACCCAAATGTGCCCAAAAGTAAGGGTTCGATCTTATGACGCACATGCGATGTTGACGCCAGTAACGGCACTTGAAAGAATTCTTAGAGTAATTCCAGAAAAAACCCGCTAGAAGATTTTTTGGGTAGATCCGAAGAGAAATTTCTTGAGGAATTCCTCGATCAATCACTGGAGGAATCCCCAAATAAATCACAAGAAGAATTCTTAAAATCCGAACTTAGGAACCCCAATTGATATTCTTGGATAAATGTCAAGTGGAATCCCCGAAGAACTCTTCAGAGGAATCCCTGTAGGAATCCCAGTAGAAAAACCTCCAGAATAATTTCCGGAATTAAACCCCTGAGAAATCCTTGGATGAATTTCTGGGTCACTATGCGAAAGAACTCCGAGAAAAAATCCTAATTAAATATCTGAAGGAATTCCTGGAAGAATCACATGAGAAATTTCTGTAGGTATACCAGGAATTCCTGACAGAATTCCCTGTTGGAATTTCTAGAAGGATCACTGGAAGATTACTTGATGAATCATCTCAGGTGTGAATCCTTGGAGAAATCTCTGATTAACTTACCGGATAAACCTCTGGTCGTAATCCAGGATGAATTCCTGTTGCTCTAGAGATAAGAATTACTGGAAGAATCATAGTAGAAGTTTCTGGAAGAATACAATTAGGAATTCATGGAAGAATCTGAGCAGAAATTTATGAAGAAATTCTGGTCAGGAATTCCTTTTTTCTATTTTTTTTAATCCTGAAAAAAAAAAATCTCTGGAGAAATTTCCTATAAAATCTTTATAGAAACCCCTGAAAGAATCTCTAGAGAAATCTCTCGAGGGACCTCTAGATAAAAATTACTTTACAGATCCTGGAGGAATTTCAGGAAACATTTCTGGATAAATGGCAAGTGGAATGCCTGGAGGACTCCCCGGAGGAATCCCAGTAGAAATACCCGGAATGAATCCCAGGAGAAAATCTTGAATTATTACGTGGAAGAACTCCTGGAAAAATTCTTCATGGAATAGCTGGAGGAAGCACATGAGAAATTTCTATAGGATTACCAGAAAGAAATCCTTGGTAAAAAATTCTAAGAAGGATTTCTTGGAGATATCTCCAGAAAACTTACAGCAGAAATTTATAGTCGAACTCCAGGATGATTTCCTAGAAAAATCATGTAGAAATTACTAGAATAATCCTAGTAGGATTTTATAAAGAAATCGCAGCAGACATTTTTGGAGAAATTCCGATCAGGAATTCCCGGAAGAATCCTTTCATGATTTTTCGGGGAATCACAGGAACAATTCCATTAAAAAATCCTGAAGAAATAAACCTCTGGAGAAATTTTGTACTAAGCCCATAAAGAAACCCTGGAGGAATTCCTAGTGAAAACGAAATTGATGAATCACTGGAGGAATCTCCGATGAAACCCCATGAAGTATAATGCTGGAGGCATCCCAGGAAATATTCTTGGATAACAGTCAAGTGTAATGTGTAGGACTCCTCGTAGGAATCCCAGTAGAAATCCCAGAGAAAATCTCCGGAGAAATTCCGTAAAAATCCCTAGAGAAATTACAGGAGTAATATGCGGAAGAGCTCCTGAAAATCTAAAGGAATTTCTGGGAGAATCACATTAGAAATTTTTGTATGAAACCCCGGAGTTCCAGTCACAATATCAGAAGGAATCCTAGTCGGATTTTTTAGGGGGATCCGTAGAATTCTATGGAAAGAACCCTTAGAGTAATCTCTGGGAGAAATCACAGACGAAATTTCTGGGTGAACTCAGGAAGAATACAAATATCAGCAATATCAGCAGTAGTTCTAGGAGAAATACTAGCAGATTTTTTTTTTGAGAAATTCTCAGAAGAATAACATGAGGAACTACTAGAAAAATGTTAGAGAAAAAAATCTATGAAAGAATTCCTTAAGGAATCCTTAGAGGAAGTTTCGCAGCAATCACAAAAGGCGTTTCTGGAGAATCTCAGGACCAATTCATGTGAATCTCAGCAGGAATCTCTGCTGTGATTACTGTAGGAAGATTTCTGAAGTAATCCTAACAGAAATAACTAGACGAATACCAGCAGAAATTTCTTGAGGACACACAGAAGCAATCCTTGGAAAACAATCTCTCGAGGAATTGTTTAGGGATTTTTAGGAGAAATTACATAAAGAATTGCTGTGGAAATGCCAGGAGGAATCCCATTAGGCAGTTCTAAGTGAATCTAAGCAGGTGTTACTGAAGGAACCCTAACAGGAAACCCTGGAAGAAACTTAGTGAGAATTTCTGAAGGAATCATGAAAGGAAACCTTAAAAAAAATGGGTCGAGGAAGTCCTTAAGGATACATCACAGTCACAGGAACTCCAGGGTGAATCCCAACAGGAATTACTGGAGGCATCTCTGAATTTCGTCCTTTAAAACGAGATTCATGTTGGAGATTGTTGTTACTTTATAAGGACTTCAACATTTAATGTTCGATCAATTCGAGACGTAAACAAAAAATGATAATATAATATGATACGAGTATGTATTCGATAAGGCATTACTAAACAGTTGAAGAACTTATGTAAGGTGAGGTTTAGGTGAATTAACGGGAAAAGAATGGCAGACGAGTTCAAGATTTCAGAGGCATACCAGGGATTTTCAAGGGGTTTCAAAGGCGATGCGTTCCATGGGTGTTCCAAGAGGTCCAGATTTCAAAGGTGTTCCATGGGTGTTCCAAGAGGTTCAGATTCCCAAGGTGTTATAGGGGTTCTCATTGTGTTTCAGGGGGTGTTAGAGTCGTTCCAGAGGGTTTCAGGGGGTTTTAGAGTGGCTTTCCTGGGGTTCAAATGATTTAAGCAGGTTTCATGGACAATCTAGAACTTTTCAGGAGTGGTTTAGGGGTGTTCCGAAGATCTTCCAGGAAATTTCAGGGGGTTTCAAAGGCGTTGTAGGGGGTTTCGGGGCCGTTCTATGGGCTTCGAGTTTCAGAGCTTATAACTTATAAGGCATTCCAGGAAGTTTCAGGGGCGCTCCTGACTCCTGTTTCAGGTGGTGTCAGAGTCATTCCAGAGGGTTTTGGGAGGTTTCAGAGGATTACAGTAGGTTCCAGGGGCGATTCAGAAGTTTCCAAGGGAATCTTCAGGGGCGTTCCGAGGGTCTTCCAAGAGGTTCCAGGCAACTTCAAGGGCGTTGCAGGGAAGTTCTAGGCGGCTTAAGGTTTCAGAGGGTATAAGCGACGATCCAAGGGATTTTCGAAAGAAATTAGGGGTGTTTCATTGGTGGTTTTAAGGACAAACGCCTTGAAATCCCGCTTCAACAGTGTATCAGAACTTCAGACGACAAATCTCAAAAAGAAAGCTTTAAACTACAGTGCATTTTATTATTCTGTTCTTGCTTAATAAGCTTAAAATAAGAAGTTCAGTTGCGCTGGTTTTGTTTACGAAGAGATTTGTGCGCTCGAAATCGTGAGTACCCAGCCAACACGAAGTCGTATATGATGGTGAATAGGATGCTAAACTGGAGGCCATATGCGTACCTGCTTCCATTTAACCGTGTGTAAAGTGTGCGTATATCGACTCCACTTTTGCATCCTATCCAACATCATATGCGATCGTGTGTTGACTGGGTAGGTGCCAAAGTCGGCCATTTTGGGATTCTTACAAGTCTGTCCAAGGCGTTCCTGATTCCTGAAACTACATGAAACGTCTGAAAACGCCTTATAAATTCTATGGAACACCCTTGAAATCCTCCTAATATCTTCTAAAACGTCTTGAAACTTTCGTCTTTGAAAGTTTTCTGAATTCGAACTTGGATGTTTGTACTCTGTGCTGGTGGTGTAATTATGTTGAGATTTCGAAAGTCTACCCATGATTCTTCCTCCTCATCCTTCCAGAATTCCTCCAGAATGAATTTAAACATTTTCAATTTTTGTCATAGTTTTTCCTTGAAATTATCAAAGATTGTTTATTTCTGGCGTTCTCCAGTTTATCTTCCCAAGAATATCCAGAGGTTTTTACGAATTTGTTTCCATAAATAATCTCATTCCGAAATTTTTCACGATTTCAGGTTTTTCGAGGTTTTTCACGGGGTTTTTCTTCCTGAGTTTCTTTCTGGATTCCTCCCGGAGATCTTTCCAAAATTTCCAAAGTTCTTCCAGGAATTTCTCTTAGTGGTATCGGGATAGTTTTCCAAGAGTTTCTCTATGGATTTTTGCAGAAGTTCTTCCAGGGATTTCTTCCAGTGACAGTTTTCAAATATTTCTCGTGAATTTCCTTGCGGGATTCTGCACGTAGTTTCTCCTGGATCACTTTGAGAGGTTTTCATAGTTCCTTCGGTGAAACTGGATCCATTTCCTCACTTTTTGGTTTTTGATTTTTTATAAAATAACGAAGCAATATTTTCAAAATCAGTTTTCGTGCACATGTGGAGTATGGATCAAGGTATCTCCTGATTTTTTTTTTCAGATGGAAAATGTTTTTAGTTTTCGCAGAAACCATTTTTAAACAAAATTTCACAAAAAAAAATGGTTTCTGCAAAAACGAAAAACATTTTCCACCTGAAAAAAAATTCAGGAGATACCTCGATCCATACTCTAAATGTGCACGAAAACCGATTTTGAAAATATTGCTTCGTTATTTTATAAAAATCAAAAACCAAAAATATGAGGAAATGCTTCCAGTTTCGCCTTAAATTTCTCGAATATTTCTTCCTGGGATTAGTCCCAGGACATTTATTTCCAAGATTTTCCAGTTTCTCTCTGGGTTTCTTCCGTAGTTCCTCTCAAGATTTCTCCAATAAGTCTTTGCGGAGATTTTCGCAAAATTTTACCGTGATTCCTTCAGATATTTCTCCGGGAATTTCTTACAAGATATCTCGTGAGCTATCTCTGGAGATTTTACGAAATAACCTCTTTGAAACAATCCTGCAAGAATTCTGGGAGCAATTTTTAAAGAAACGCCAAAGAGGAGCATCCAGAATCTCGGGATAATTTCTGGTAGAGATTCCGGGAAGAGGTCTGGGAATAATCACGATAAAATCTGTAAGAAAATAATCTCAGGCATATCACCGCAAGAAATTATATTATCAACTACAAGGAAAAGCTTTGGTAAATAGTCGAAAAAATACTGCATGAACTCCATTAGAAACACTAGCCGTAGATCCTGCAAAAATCCCAGAAGACTCTCTAAAACATCTTAGGAGAAATTTTACGACAAATTCTGAATAACTCTGAGAGACATCCCAGGATCAAAACCGGAAGGAATCTTTCTCTCAGAAGCTCCGAGAGCAATTTCAAAAGAAATCCCGTGAGGATCTTTGGGAAATAGACCACCTGAAACTTCTGTAAAAATCAAAGGAGAAACTATAGAAGAAAGCTAAATTTCTTGAAACAATCACAGGAGAGACTTCGGAATCCTGCAGAAAATAAGTGAAAAACTCCGTAAAATCGTTGGAGGAGCTTTAGTAGAAATCCCAATATGTTATACCTTCAAGAAGTATCCCGAGATAAACACTAGCATAAATTCCGAGAAAACATCTGCGGTATATCCTGAAAGAAACTCTTGTGGAGATCTCGGGATAAATAAATCTAATCCTGATAGAAACCCACGGGAACTCAGGAAGCAAAACTGGGAAAATCTCTAGAGAAATTCTGTACGATCTGTATGATAAGAAATTATGTATGTAAAAATTCCAGAAGAAATCAATCGGAATTCCGGAATCCTAGAAGATTCTCAAGGAACAATTCCCTGGAACCTCCTTGGAAGCATCCTTAAAACCCTGGGAAATATTTTCAAACCTCCCTAAAACTCTCTGATACCACCTAAAATTCCAGAAATACCGAGAATTTTCCTTTAAAAACCCATAAATCGAGCTTTTGTATGTAATATCCAGTTATATAGAACATCAATGGTGGCTGCTTACATAAATAATTCATCAAGATAAAGAGTCATCCCAGAAGTGCTTCCAAATATATAGAAACATGCAATCTATGGAAACATTTGGACAGAAATTCCAAAAACAAGTCAAAGAGGAATCCAGGACGAAATTGAAGGATGAACACCGGGGAAAAATAAGTGAGATTCCTGCAAAACCCTTGATCCGGAAATAATCTCAGATCGGGGTTCATCTAGTACACCGAAAAATTGGGTAAAATTCAGGAAAGAACACGAGTAAAGTAAAACCCAGGAGCAACCTACAGAAGAAATCCCGGGAAGTATCTCAGAACGCATTCCGGGAGTCATCCTGTTAATTCCCGAAAAGATACAATTCCGAGAAGAATTATTTACTGCAAAAACTCCCTAAAAAACAAATACCCGCAAGAATCTGTTTAGATCATCCTTAACAAATTCCTTGTAGTATTCTTTCAATTACCGGTTTTCTTCTAGAATCATCGGTTTTTATCGGAATTTACATTTTGGAACGATATGCTCAACTAAAAGAAACACCAACGAAAGCCCCGAATTCAATTTGCTGTTAAATGTACAATATGACTAACTTTCCGGACAATGGTTCACTCTGATTGTTAGTGGACATTAAATTGTTATTGGAGAGTCATATACAAAAAGGAAGCCAGAAAAAAGTAAAAACATATAAAACTAAAACCGCATAATTTAAAGCTCCCAAGCAATAACCGGTGCTGATACGGGGAAGGTGTGCTACAAGAAAGTACTCAAAACAAGCAGAAGAAACTCACGACACGCAACCAAAACCTCTGGCCGAAACAACTTACAAAACAGGCAAATTAAGATAAAAGTAGGAGATAAAATTAAGAGAATGCGCGCGCGCGTTGAAATCAACTTTAAACGAGCTTCGTAGTACGTGCGTGTATGTGTCAGTCGTGTTATGTGTGCTATGCTTGATCCCAGCGGATCCACTGTGTTAACAAATGAGAGAGTGGATGAGACACATATGGGAAAGACACCCGTCCGTCCTCGACTATAGAAAACCTAGGAACATAACAGGTGATTTATTGGCACCCCGAGATTGGGCTTTAAATGTGGTGTTAAAAAGTAACCATAATAGCGTTGAAAGATTATGTGATTATGAATGAACGAACAGATACCACGCGTAGCGAAGTTAGTAGAGTGCTGCTACAAGTGGGTGGTTAGTAGAGAAAGAGCTACTGCTTGGTATAAAGGATAAAGATCACACACTGATGAAGATGATGGCGGTGATGATGATGATGGGTAATGATTCAATCGGCAGTCAACCATCATGGAGGGGAATTTATTGAGGGTGATGGTGACCGCAAAAGGAAAGAGGATAAAACAATCTGAAATCAGTTTCGGTTCCATTTTATCTCACAACACGGCGGTTACCCGTCCGTGTGCCGTGTTCGTCGTCGTTTTATGTGGCACTCCGGCACACATTTTGCCGGTTGAGCCCTCGCTTACTGCTTGGCTTTCACTCAATGAAACTATAAATCAATAAACAACTAAATAAAGAAACTATACAGAATACAACATGCCCGACAACTCGAATTCAATTCAAACGATACTGCTGCAACACGTACGTACACAATAAACATGGGGGTGCTCTAGGGTGGTGGCGCGTTCATTGCTCTTGGTATAAGAAGTCATTTAACTAATTACCGTTCCTAATACACTCAAATTAGTATTAATTATTCAAATCCCCGCTATGATTGGTGATATGCAGCACAATGGGCACAATCAGAAGCGATGTCATTTTCCAATCAATCAAGTGATGCTTGTATCACGGACCACTACGACCACGGTGATGATTGATGAAGCTTTGTTTATGATAAGTTTTTTTCGTCTTTTAATTTGAAAACAAAACAGTCATCACATTTTGACCTAATATGGTTTCACATTATGCGATTTACACAGTATATTCTGCGTAGTCTCGCCTTTGGCGTTTTCTAATCGATACCGATCTGGTTTTATTGCAGTTGTTCTGTTTTTTGCTGTGATTGTAAAGAGTTTAATCTCGCCAAGAATGGTTAGTGGCTACGGTTAGGATAGCTCAATCTTCAGCTTAAAAGAACAGAAACGTTCAATCTTTGCTGACTTATGCAAAATTGTACAGCTCAAGTGGCTTTAGTCCAATAGCCTAACTTTCGTAAGAGGCATTACTGAGCTTGAGCTTGCTTGACCGCCCGTGGATGCTACTCCAGTATCGCCAGACCAGCTACACTCACAAAAGGACCAATGAGATAACTGCCGGGGACTAGCAGGCATCTTTAGTGTGTGAGCGCTGGTGATCTTCTATTTTTAGGCGACAATGGCGCCTGCCACGTCAGGTTGCAGGTCAATGTGGGGAAGGGGTAAGGAAGTGATGATTGCAATCGTTTGTATCCACATCTGGCCGAATATACCTCTGCGCCAGCACAAATTCATGCGGATGTTGGAGTGTTGGTGGGAATTGGTTGGCAGAAGGTTCACACATTGGTGTGTGGATACCAGGGGAAGGTGATAGAATTGTGTGTTTTTATTATTTTGAAGATGTGCGGCACAGTTCGCTTGATTGCATAACTTGTAGGCGTTTTCTAATAGGATTGTGACACTGTGCTATGAAAGTTTGGAAGGAAGGGAAACGGCTTTTTCAACCCGTTTCTGTTCTAGCGACGGCTATGAACATGTTTATATACATGAGTTGTATATGTAGAGAGCAGAGAGAACGTATATAGAAAGATACAAAGTAGGAGGAAAGGGACGGGGCAGGGATTGAACCCAGGACCTTCTGCATATAAATCAGAAGCGGTAGCCACTAGACCACCAAGCCCGTCTACGTAAGAGGCATTACTATCTAGAAAATCTTGTGATCCCGGTGTTAGCTATTTTCAGCCAAAATGAAATGTAAAACTCGCGCGTCATGCCTCGGGCATGTGTGCTTGTCAACAACGTAATCGGTATTACACTCATTTCTGAACGAACCACCAGAGATGTGCTATTTGGATTGATGTATTTGTTGGGAACCTCAAGGAAAAACGTCTATTGATCGGTTCATTAACCGCATGATGAACCATCCCCTACCAATGCTTTCAAACAAGTCATCGCATACTGTACTTCAAAATGCCTTCCGCTATTTGTTGGCAGTGATGCTAATTTACTTTACTATTACTTTAGAGCTTTTAGTAGAACTTGTTACTTCAGACTCTAGTTTAATTTAAAAACACTTCACTAATACTTTACTTTTGCAAAAGAAAATAAAAAATGAATAACTCTTTTAAAGAAAAACTAGAAAGGACGAGCAAATTCCTTTTAATTCTACTACTGTGCTTATCTTCGGACAGATAGGCCTATTTCGTCTGTGACTTACAGACTTCTTCAGTGTCAAGTGCTCGACAGTCGAGCACTTGACACAGAAGAAGTCTGTAAGTCACAGACGAAATAGGCCTATCTGTCCGAAGATAAGCACAGTAGTAGAATTAAAAGGAATTTGCTCGTCCTTTCTAGTTTTTCTTTAAAAGAGTTATTCATTTTTTATTTTCTTTTGCAAAAGTAAAGTATTAGTGAAGTGTTTTTAAATTAAACTAGAGTCTGAAGTGATGCTAATGCTCACCATATCATCTGAGGCAGCTCAGACATTAACTTCAGGTTCAGAGGCTCCAATTTGATGGAGTACTTAAGTAGTAAAGATCTTGGATTACTTAACATAGGCAACCGCCCAACCTTCATGGTATCTGCTAGAAATGTTAGACATAACGCTTTGCTCTAGAAGAATAAGTCACGAGTTGACCAATTGGCATGTGTCAAATGAAGAATCTTTATCTGATCATCACTATATGTTCTCTAGACACATGAATGTTATTTCGCAGAGTTTGCGTTCAGGAATCCCCGGTCAACAAACTGGGATTTTTTTACTGATTTGGTTGCGGCCAAATATCATGGATACTCACCATCCATTGACACTCCAAGTGATTTAGATGATGCCGTTGATACTACAACGACCTTCATCATGGAAGCTTTTGAAGAAGCATGCTCTCTACGGTCTGTGAAGATCACAAGAGGAACCCCTTGGTGGAACTCTGATCTGGCGAAACTCAGGAAACAATGTAGAAAGGAAACAATGTGGAACAGACGACGTTCGGCTGGTTCGGAGGCTTTCTGGTCGGCTCGCTAGGCCTACAGGAAAGCTCTCCGGTCTGCTGAACGATCTGGCTGGAAAAACCATTGTACAAATGTTTCCAGTTTGAGTGAAGTCAGTCGGTTAAATAAAATCCTTGCGAAACCTAAGGATTTCCGAGTTGCCAAATGGCGATTTCACTGGAATGGAAGTTCAGAAATACTCATTCAGCACACACTTCCCCGGATGTAAGGATATAACATCTTGGGATAAACCTGATGTCTTTTCTTGTGGTTATGATTCTCTGGCTTCGGCGCGGAGTATTGTAACTAGAGTATCGATGGAGTGGGCACTTAATAGTTTTGCCTCTTTGAAATCTGCTGGGGCAGACGGAATATATCCTATTTTTCTTCAGAAAGGATTCGATTATTTCAAACATGTTTTGAAAAAACTTGCTTGAAGTCTGGCTACAGATTACATTCCCAAATCTTGGCGGAATATTACTGTAAAGTTTATTCCGAGAGTGGGTCGTGAGTCGTATGAAGAAGCAACTAGTTTCAGACCTGCCAGTTTGACCTCTTTTCTTCTGAAATGCTTAGAATGTATTGTGATTCATCACATCCGTGATGTTCATCTGGCTAACGTGCCTCTTCATGTGAACCAACATGTCTACCAATCTGATATGTGCACTGTGACTCTTTTACACAAAGTTGTTTACTATACCGAGAAGGCTTTCGCTCAAAAGCAATCATGTATTACAAGTTTTAATTTTGTGTTAAATGTGCTATTTTAACTTGTAAATATTCCCCTAGAATTAATGCACATTTATAGGGCTCTGGCAGAATAGAGGCCCGCAATCCTATTTCGATTGCCAACATTCAGGCCATTTCGGACGTGATTAACAGGGTGGCCACTAAATATCAGTTTTGAAATTCCCGTCTTTTTCCCGGTTTTCCCCGGTACGATTTCTGAAATTCTCCCGGTTTTTAAAATGCACATTTTTTAAGTAGGCAACGCCCAATTTTCGTATCATATGGATGATAAGTACCATGTAAAAATGCACTTGCAATCCTGTGAATACTATGTACTAGATATTTATAGTTTAATATTATTCTTGACGTAATGCATCTATGGAAAAAATGGAAGTAACTACCAATGATGACATAAAAGGCGTATGCTACACAATTACTTACAACATATTTTTATTCAGCTCCAAATAGTGCATAATTCAAGCTATCCCTCACTCATTATTTTACTTATTTTCATGTACAGTGGTTTTTCGGCTTTATCACGGTCAAAAAAAATTTTACCGTGATAAAAACGAAATCGTGAATTTAGCGAAACGAGAAATAAATGTAATTTTTTTATCCAAAATCGTTCAGCTGCAAACTATATAAGTCGTAGCTTATATTTTTTAGCTGTTTTGGTGGACTGGACAATGCTGTATTGATTTTATATTGATTTCGGAATGTTTTAAAACAAGTGTGATAAAAACGAAATTAAAATCGTTATATAATCGAACAGAAAACCGTGAATTTGAGCGAGTAGTGATTAAAACGACTAGTGATAAAACCGAAACGCCACTGTACTTAAAAAACAAGTGAAGAAGTGGTAGCTAACTATGACAGATCTATAATAGGTAAGATGTGCATCTAAAATCAGCAAGGGTCGCACTCCATTATCCGGGACATGGAGGATAATCGAACCCTTTTTTTTAATTTTATTCATTCGCGTAGGTGCCCTAACGCAACTTCATTGGTGTTGTTTCCGGGGATTCCTCCAGGATGTCCAACTGAGTATTCCCCCAAAAACTTACATCTGGCGATACTTACAAAGTTTTGTCCGAGATTTCATCTTTCGATTACTCCAAAAATACTATCTTGGATTTCTTCAGTAACTTCTGTTAGCGATTCCACCTTGTATATCTTTTGTGGATTCCTCTAGATTCCTTAACCGTCCATAACTAGCGCGGTTGGCCACCACCGCCAGCACCACGCTAATACTGAACACAGTATTTTTTCAACGTGTTGTACAGAACACAACAGCGCGATCGCTCGAGGGTTAATGGATTTATTCTGGAAGAGGTACCTTTAGGGAATTAAGGATTTTAGTCAATCTGTTGGCAATTAGAGAATAGAACTTTTGGTCTGGGATCATGAATTCGATCTAGGGATTTCTCCTGGAACTCCTGAAGGATTTCCAAAAGAATCTCCCACATGTCTAGAAGGTCTCCCAAGGAACTCTTGGAAGAGTTCACGATTACAAAACTCCCGCAGTAGTTTGATTTTCAGGATTCTGGAGTATTTACAGAAATAGAAATAGAATAGAACATCCACAAGGAACTCCTGGGTGATTTGCAGAGGGAGCTTCTGAAGAATGCCCAAAAGCAACTCTTGGAGCAACTCCTGGAGCAACTCCAAAAGCAACTTTCATAAGCAACTCCTGGAGGTTTCTTTGAACAAACTCCTGGAGGGTGCCCAAAGAGAACTCTTGTAAGAAACACTGGCGAAATTCCAAAAGCAAATATTAAATAAAGATAAAATCCAGCAAAATCTCTTGGAAGTTTTCAAAATCAAATTTTCAGAAGGCACTCCTGCAGAAATCGTGCAAAGAACTCGTGGAGATGGATGAGTAACAGAATGATATCCTGGAGAAATACCAGAACAAACTCTGTAAAGAATCCCTGAAAGAACTCCCGATTGATTTCTTAAAATAAGCTTTCGGAGGAATTCCAGAAGAAAATTCTAGGGAAACCCCAGAGGAAGCTCAAGGAAGAAAAGGAAAAAATTTCTGAAGGGATTTCAAAAAAATAATCTGGGAAGAATTCCCGTAGGAAATTTTGAAGATTGGAGCAACTCCTGTTACAATTGCGGAAGGAAAATCTTGATGAATCTTAAAAGGAACTCTTGAATAAATTGCAATAGGTTGTATTGATAAAAACCCAGTTTAGTGGTTATGATTTTCTTATCGTAGGGAATCGCGCTACTTGGGCGGTGGCTTCTATATTCGTCTGTTTTCCACTATAACTCAGTCAAATTTGAACCAATTGACACAACTTTTGGAATGTGGTGAGATAGGTATAGTATCTACCCGTGTACAACATTTCAAGTCAATTGGTTCAAAATTGACTGAGTTATAGTGGTAAACAGACAAATATAGAAGCCACCGCCCAAGTGGCGCGATACCCTATCGATCAAGATTCCTGAAGAAATTTCGGGAAAAAAAACTGAAAAAAAAACTAGAATAAATTTGAGAAAGGACACGGGTTAATCCAAAAAGAAACTTTTGAAAAAATCTCTGATGTAAGAAACTCTTTCCTCGAAAAAATCCCATCGAATTCCAAGAGATAATTAAGCGGTACAAAAACCTAGAGGAATTCTAGAAGAAACTTCTTGAAGAATCCCAAATTCTGTTTTAAGGAAAGAGTAGTGTGCGGTAGTGTGCGGTAGTTCGGTAGCAGCAAAGTTTCGCGCGTTCGCTTTGCTAGATTTTTGCGATTTTATTTTCCTCTTCCCTCTGCGGGGCTCCGACGACGGGACGCCAAGCAGTCAGTAGTGTGCGGTAGTTCAGTAGCAGCAAAGTTTCGCGCGTTCGCTTTGCTAGATTTTTGCGATTTTATTTTCCTCTTCCCTCTGCGGGGCTCCGACGACGGGACGCCAAGCAGTCAGTAGTGTGCGGTAGTGTGCGGTAGTTCGGTAGCAGCAAAGTTTCGCGCGTTCGCTTTGCTAGATTTTTGCGATTTTATTTTCCTCTTCCCTCTGCGGGGCTCCGACGACGGGACGCCAAGCAGTCAGTAGTGTGCGGTAGTGTGCGGTAGTTCGGTAGCAGCAAAGTTTCGCGCGTTCGCTTTGCTAGATTTTTGCGATTTTATTTTCCTCTTCCCTCTGCGGGGCTCCGACGACGGGACGCCAAGCAGTCAGTAGTGTGCGGTAGTTCGGTAGCAGCAAAGTTTCGCGCGTTCGCTTTGCTAGATTTTTGCGATTTTCTTTCCCCTTCTCTCTGCGGGGCTCCGACGACGGGACGCCAAGCAGTCAGTAGTGTGCGGTAGTTCGGTAGCAGCAAAGTTTCGCGCGTTCGCTTTGCCAGATTTTTGCGATTTTATTTTCCTCTTCCCTCTGCGGGGCTCCGACGACGGGACGCCAAGCAGTCAGTAGTGTGCGGTAGTTCAGTAGCAGCAAAGTTTCGCGCGTTCGCTTTGCTAGATTTTTGCGATTTTCTTTCCCCTTCTCTCTGCGGGGCTCCGACGACGGGACGCCAAGCAGTCAGTAGTGTGCGGTAGTTCGGTAGCAGCAAAGTTTCGCGCGTTCGCTTTGCTAGATTTTTGCGATTTTTTTTTCTCTCCTCTCTGCGGGGCTCCGACGACGGGACGAGTGTGCGCGCGCCGTGGTTCGAGTCGGTTCCGAATTTTTCGCTTCCCTTCGGCGCTAGTTTCCAATACACTTTTAGTTGATAATAAATATTTTCTTTCATTTTTGCATTTACACAAAGGAGTGAAAAATGTTACTTCGGGTTCGCCGGTCGAGAAAAAAATCCGGGCGCCGACAAGTGAGTCGCGTTCAGTGTATTTCTGTGTGGAATAGACTAAAGGTTTCTGCTCCCTAGTGGAGTGGAGACGCGCGATAGAATTTTCTTTTTGGCTAGTTCTTGCGTCGAAAAATGGTCGGTTGTTAACGGCGGTTTGTGTATATTGATCCATTGTCAAATCATATCACCAACCATAGGTGACTCCCGGACTGACAATGTACCTTACCCTACTAACAAAAAATTCCTTCCTGAGACAAACGTGGAGATGCAGCGATTCGCGGTCTTTTTAACAACGTTTGTCTTACTAACATTCCCTTCCATCCTCGATGACCGTAAGGACGTGGCCGGCGCCGTTATTGACCTTATTAAAGTTGAGAGCTCTCGACCTGTGTACATTGAGAATAGTAAGCTAGTCCCAAGCCCTATTCATTGGTTCCTTGTGCAATTTCGATTGCTCTGGTCAATCACGGAGTAGCAACTACGAATTGTGCGGTCATCTATGCTCATGCTCATGCTCATGCAATCCCAAATTCTGTTTTAAGGAAATTCCAAGTGATTGCACAGGCGAATTCCTTGAGATTTCGTAGAAGTATCCCAGGAGTATTTTGGTTTGGCTTTGATTTTGCATATTTTCGATGAGGTGTAAACATTCGAATATGTACATCAAGTTACTCTTAACAACAATTTTCCCGGTAATCATTCCAAATTCCCGGCTTTTTCCCGCTTTTTTCCCGGTCGTTCCGAATTCCCGGTTTTCCCGTTTTTCCCGGTTCGGTGGCCACCCTGGATTAAGTACTAGAGATATAAACCTTTCCCTGGCACAGACTTCAAGTTATAGAACTCTAGTGATGAAACCCGAATCGGGATGACCCCTTAGGATTAGAAATTCCCAGACTAAACTCAAGCTATGAAAGCAACTAATGCTGCGAACAAAAGGCAACCTGCGATAACAGGATTGACTGATGGACCGACAATTATTACGAAACCTCCTGTCATCCTGTCATTGGAAATTGTTATCCAATAGGGTAACAGGGCAAAAATATCTGTTCTGTGTTGTATTTATCCAAGTGTGATGTCCTAATTTATTACGCATTTGTAAAGTATCACTATAATATGTTATATTTTAATGTGCATTTGTAGTGCTTAATTATTTTTTCGTAATACAATACACTTGGGTGTCTTTTTTTTTAATATCGAGGGTGCCTTTGACAATGTGCTTTTCGATGCCATTATTGGAAGTTGCACTGGGTCATGGTATATTTTCAATGATCTCCAATTGGATTCACCAAGTGCACAAAAAAACCAACATCTCTTCTCGCATTGCGTCAAGCAGCTATTAGAAAATTGAGTGTTTGTGGATGCCCCCAAGGGGGAGTATTGTTACCGCTTTTATTGAGTCTACGAGACAATAGCAGATACGCTATTGAGGCAACTCAATAATAGCGATTTTCCTACTCATGATTTTGCCGACGACTACCAAACATTGTTAGTTGGAATGTGCAGTGCATCAGTACCCTTTCGACCTGATGCCAAGCGCTCTATGGCGTTTCGGTTAATCCGGGTAAAACATCTATTGTTCTTGCTTTTCATGGACGACCTTTGCGTCTCTTTGATTCTGCAATCGATGTGACTGAACAGATAAAGTGCGTTGAAGCTATTCTTCATTGCAAGCTTTCCTGGACACCTCACATTGAGTTCAGACTCAACAAAGCTTGTATGGCCTAAGGGCTATGCCGGCGAACCTTTGGTATAACTTAGAATCTAAAACCTAAGTATATCAAATGGATGTACAAAACTGTTGTTCGACCAATATTTGCCTATGGATGTCTTGTGTGGTGGCAGAAGGGCGAAAAGAGAACGATCCAGTCAAAATTAGGCCTTCTCCAAAGGATGTGCTTATTGGTTATGCCTGGAGCGTTCTCTTCAACATCCACGGCTGCTCGAAGTTCACTTTGACTTTGCCCCACTACGCATTCATCTTAAACAAGAAGCACTTTCTTGCACTTACCGCCTTTTGGTACTCGGTTTACTAGAGGAAACTGCTGTGAACCGCAGATCAACACACACCTCGTTGTTTCCACTGGCGAATTGGGACAATGTTTTCATTGCTCCAAGTGATTGTAATTTTCTATATATGACATTTACCACTAAATTCCCTTCCCGGGAAAAGTGGACATCTGGCCTGGATATCTAGAAAGAAGTAATTCAGACGTCATCGTATGTTACACTGATGGCTCCCTTCTCGAAAGTCTAACCGATGTACTGGTGTCTACTCTTGTGAGCTAAGGCAACATCAGTCTTACTCACTTGGTAGACACTGCACCGTTTTTCAGGCAGAAATCTTTGCTCTTATGTGCGGAATGCAATCAGCACTTCAGCAACACGTAATTGGCAAAGTGATATACTTCTTTTCAGATAGCCGAACTGTTATTAAAGCACTTACTTCGGCCAACACTAGGTCAGGTTACCGCTCTAACTCTAGGATAGTTATCGCTTGTCGAACTAAAATCGTGTAGCTGACTTCAGCAAACACTGTTCACCAGTTAGTTTGCAGTTAGTTGGCTTCGAGCCAGCTATTCTGATATCGAAATGTTGGGTAAAGCTTCAGATAGATACCTGAGCTTCAACTCAGCACAAACAATACTGGAATAGTTTGGAGTCATCTCGTCAAACAAAATTGTATTGTACAGAGCCATCTCCAAGGGTGGCAAAGTATCGTACAAAACTGTCAAAGCAGAATTACAGCATGCTTGTCAAAGCATTGATTGGCCACTATCGACTCAGCTATCACATGGCGAATATTCAGCAAGCTGATTCATTTGTATGTGATAGCTGTGAATCTGATTATGGAACATGATATGTACAGGGAATAATCAAAATAACTGGGACAGGTAAACTTTTCACTTTTCAAAAAATGTTCATCTAGCTGTAACTTTTCGAAAAGGGCATCAAATGTTCTCAAATTTTTACTGGAAGTTCATCAACTAGTTGTGTTGTATCAGTGATCTAAATTTGGAAAAGATCGGACTATTTTACACGAAGTTTTAAAGATTCTAGAAAAAGGTATAATTATTCGATAGCCAACTTTGAGATGTTATATCTCCGGATTCAATGAACCGAATGCAATGAAATTTTGATCATTTATGACTAATATACTGAGCTTTAAAAAAAACATTTGACTGAATTTGAAATTATTATTAAGAAAAAAAGTTATAGCGATTTCATTTATTCTATATTTTTTTTCGGTAAATTTATCTATTTTTCATATGCTTTCCATTACTTTTTCATTTAAATGCCGGCCATTTAGTTGCTTTTCTTTGAAACATAAATATACTCAAGTTAATTAGAGGGAATTCAAATCAGCTATAATTACTATCTCGAATTTTGAAACGATGATGAAGTTTTGGATAAATTGGTGTTATATTTAAAAAATAATCTAATCGTTATAATTTTCTTTCGTGTAAAGAATTTCAAGTTTAGTCAAAAGTTTTTAATAGCTCATTATATTAGTCATAAATGATCAAAATTTCATTGCATTCGGTTTGTTGAATCCGGAGATATGACAGCTCAAAATTGGCTATCGAAAATTATACCTTTATCTTGAATCTTTATAACTTCTTACAGAATCGCCCGATCTTTTCCAAATTTGGACCACTGATACACAATTTTTACTGATGAACTTCCAGTAAAAATTTGAGAATATTTGATGCCCTTTTCGAAAAGTTACAGCTAGTTGAACATTTCTTGAAAAGTGAAAATTTTACCTGTCCCAGTTATTTTGAGTATCCCCTGTAACTTCCCCGTTTTTGCGCAACTGCGGCAAAACACTCGGCAAACACTTATCACGTGAAACTGACTTCAAAAACCTGAATCTTCAGAATGTTCTATTGTTCTTAGCCCGCTGTGGTATAGAGCTATAAACTCTCTTGGCGTTTTATGCGGTATCGCAGTGCCCTTCTCAGTACTTTGTTTGAACCCATTATTGTACGCTTATGCGTTAGTACCCTCTGCCAGGGTTCCTATTTCCCTACTTGTCCACATCCTCATCCTCATTCTAATTTTCTTCCTTTTCCCCCATGTAGATGATGAAACAGGCTTTTATTATGGCGATGGCATAAATGTCCCAATTGGAGCAAAACGCGTCTCTGGAGCCGGCCTTCTGATAAGTATCCCAGGAAGGAGAAACTGCTGTAGAACTCACGCGAGAAGCTATTAAAGAAAGATCACATAAATTTCTTGAAGGAGAAACTTCAGTAGAAATCCCGTGAGGAACTCTGGGAGCAATACAGGCAAAACCTCGGGAAAAACACCCCGGGAAATTCGTGCAAAAGCCCTGAAGAAATCCCAGAAATAACTCCTGTAATAACTATGGGAATGGGAATGAAAAATCATTCAAGAGGAATCCCGAGAGTAACTCAGGGAAGATCTGTGACAACATCTGAGAAATATCCTGAGCGAAACTGCTGTAGAGATCCTGGGATAAATCCCACGAAAATTTCAACGAGCTCCGGGAAAATTCCACGAGAGACTCTGGGAGAAACATGTACCGAGAGAATCTATGGACGAAATTCAGGAAATAAATTCGGCAGGATAAGTGGAAAAGGAAAAATTGGTCGGAATTCAAGAATCCTGGAACTCGAAAATTCCGGAAAATAAATGTTTGAATCTTGGGACAAATGACGGTAAAAATGAAGAAGAGCCTCTGGAGCAATTCAAGAATGCCAAGAAAATATGCGGAATGAATTTTGCGAGAAATCGTGGAGAATGTCTTCCAGAAGGCATTTGATGGAATTTCTGGAGAATTCTTTGTTGTAGAGGATTTTCTGGATTAATTTATCCACGTCTGCATGAAGTTCACAGCATCTTACCGGAATCGTCAGTTGTCGGAAATACCTGTTTGATCCACGGTTATAAAATGTCATGGAAATGTCATTAAAAAATGTCAGGACATTTTCCAGTTCTACCATTTTCAGTGCAAATTTTCGTCCGAGAACACAAACCTTCTATAATGCTGGTGAAATAAAGATATCGTCGATAAACATTTCTTACCTGGGGCAGTAAAGTGACATTTTCCAACCCTGGTTTAATCTAAGAGCCTTCCTCTTGTCCCTCCATAACGGTTATTCAGATTCCTTCTGGATTTCACTTGCTTTTTGAATAATAAGCATCCGGAGGTATCTTCAACTTCGTAACGGAGTCACAAGATTTCAGCAAGAACAAATAATTGCTTTGACATTTCAATATCAACAATTTAGTAAACTGTGTTATTTACACGACTTATTAAACTACAAGTACTGCGTCAAAATAAAATCTTTTTTTGATTGAATGAATTAAATTCAATTTACTCCCCCCACGATACCTCCCAGAGCACCCCCACAATCAAACACAGATTCCAATCTAAAAAAACGTAATTAACTAATTCTAATTGCTGCTCCCCATTCGGATAGTTCACACACTCGAGAAACCAACGCAGGAAAAAAAAACATAAATCTCTCTCATTTCCTTTTCTTCCCGACGGAACAAAAACAAATAACGCGTTTGTTGAATCGGTCTGTTGGTCTGTCGATCCACTTTACAACACCCACCATCTATACCGAGCTTGGCAGCCAGCACAGCCCAGACCAGCGTCACCCGCCCGCGAGCTCAGTCCAACCCGAATGAAAGTAAAACGTTCAATCAAACCACCTCTAGAGAACCAATTAACAGAAACCGTTAAAATACTTGAAACTCATTCGGACGGTTGTTGTAGTTGTTTTTTTTTTTTCTCTTCTTTACAGCATTCTGCTTCCCTAGTTGCCCTTCTACTAGTGCATCCGTTTTTGTGTCTTGTAGAACACCAGACCAGAGTGCAGTGCGATGAGCAAGCAATAGTCAATAAGAAACAACTTTTCAATGATGGGCCTCCGACGTTTACAAAATAGGAACAGGGAAAATCTGGGCGAAAAAAGACAAACGTGAATTGATTCACTTTGGTTTCTTCGAACTTAAAGCTAAATTACTGGAAATTCGAAAAAATAACACGTTTTAAAAGTTGCACTTTAAGACATAGATGAGAAATGTTACGAAATTTCATGGAAAAAAAAAATGTCATGACACTTTTCAATTCCGGTGTAAATTTTCGTTCGTTTACATCATCAATCCATAATGGTGATTAGTTTCAGGCTTGTCCGCACTGAGCGCATGAAAATTTTGCTCTTTGGATTTACACCATCAAGCACATCATAAATTAGAAATCTTTTCATCTTATCAGATAGAAGGATGTTAAAATATTGTAAATGTCATTTCGAACTGTCAAAAAACCGCACCGCAGAGCCACACGGAGCGCGCAAAGAGATTTTCACCCGGGTGAAAACACTCTAGTGCATTTCACTTTGAACGGCCCGTGCGGCGCTGCGGTGCGGTTTTTTGACAGTTCGAAATGACATTTACAATATTTTAACATCCTTCTATCGGATAAGATGAAAAGATTTCTAATTTATGATGTGCTTGATGGTGTAAATCCAAAGAGCAGAATTTTCATGCGCTCAGTGCGGACAAGCCTGATTAGTTTTGGAAAATTAGTGATGTAGCCGATAAAAACGTCTTACTAGGGACAAAGGAATTTTTTTTAATTTTTTTTTTTTTTTTATTTTTTTTATCTGTATTAACGAGATTTTTAGCCCTAGGCTAGTTCATCGCGGGACCAACGCTTTACTTCCCTTCCGAAGGAAGAACTCACATTTTGCGAGTTTGTCGGGAGTGGGATTCGATCCCAGGTCCTCGGCGTGATGGTCAAGAGTTCTAACCATCACACCAGGTCCGCTCCTTACAAAGGAATTAGCATATAACAAAACATGACATTTTTATTATGAAATTTCCCATTCCTGTTTGAAGATTTGTTTGGAGGACGATTTGCGGACCCTTCACAGAGTACGCAACTGGAGACGCACAGCCATGGACCGAGTAGAATGGAGACGACTCCTACGTACAGCAGAGGACAATCAGGCCTTAGTCTGACCGGTAAGGTAAGACTTGAACATTTTGATGAACTTCAAAAAGGTAACGACTGTCAGAATGTTGCTACAACAATGTGTGGATGTAATTGATCGAAGCACATAATTGTTGTATAACGAGCTTACAGAAATCATACAAGAAAATATCAAACTTTTTTGCTAACCGGTCAGATAGAATCTCTTCAGTTACTGATATATCATTTTTGCAATCGTCAGAAATATTCGCTTAAAAATCTCAAAGAAAATATTTCAGAAATAACCTTTGCTGCTTTACGGGACATTTTTGCAGCTATTTCAGGTAACGCCTTAGTGAACTTCTTCAGTAATTCAAGAAAAATTCTATTGTCGCAATTTCAATGATTTTCAGCAACATCTTCGAAAAGTCAATCGGTAAATCTTTCAGAAATTTGAAAATTTTGTCTCAAACGTATTCACAAATGTTACCAAAAGCCCCGCAAACTACTAGAAAATCTTCAAGGAGTTTTATCACATTGTAAAAACTTGCAATTAGATGACACGAAATGTTGCTGATTGTCAAATTGAGATGATATTTGTGAAAAAAAATCGCGTTCTGGTGAGATTCGAACCCACGACTCCGTATTCGCAAGACCGGCGCTTTAACCAACTAAGCCACAGAAGAAGTAACAATTCTGCGGAATAGAAAGCCAAGCTGACTCCGAAGCCGCACCGTGAACACTCCCTTTTCACAAACCTATATCTCTTTCGGCAGAGTTTTATCACATTTCCAAAATATATATAGTGAGGTTTAGGTTTTTGAAAAACATATACCTATATACTTATAAGATTTTTATTTTTAGTTTATATTTATTTCGTTTAGGATGCACCAAAATCAGGCTAGTCAGTTTCGATATAACGATCAGTAAATGTTGATCACCGAAGGGTCACAGAATACTTGTACTTTTCCAAAGCATAAGAACCGTAAAAACCGATTACTTCTTCTACGCTCGTCCGTCTTCCACGGCGAGCTCGCGCGCTTCGCGCCCGCAGCATTACTTATTGGCTAATTATACACTGTGAAAAATTTGAACAATTTAAAATTAATTACAGTGCGCGGGGAGCTACACAACACACGGAGCCGCTGCGCCGTCGGATAGAGAAGTGGTAGCTCGCCGCGGCTTACACTCTCATATAGCAGCTTGGTTGGGGTAATAAATTTCCAAACAACAATAACAACTTCGATGACGGACGACAACGGATGGACGAGGACGGGACGCTCCTCGGTAACAATCGAATGCGCGTGTTTGGTATTTTTTTTTTGCTGTAGAATGTAGATGGATGCCGTATTGGCTTCCATCCTCTTTCGGGTCGGGTAGCAGCATGCAGGCAGTGCACAATAATGTGGTACCAAACCAACCAAGCACTTCCATCATATGAATTTTGTTTACATTATGTGTGTACAATAAGCTTTCGTTTGGAGTATTGCTTTTTTTTTTCTTTACGATCGGTCCGCGCAATGCGCATCATTGATGAGAGCCGTGTGCGTCAATTGCCCGTCAATTTGAATATCGAACGATCAAACGGTAATTGAACGATGATCATTCGATTATTGGGTTGGGAAAAATGCGGTTTATGCACCCAGAAAATGTGGTAAATTACCGATTTCAAGTTTGTGATCATTATAGTTCGTGAATATTATGTACCCCGTAACGTGGGTAGATCACCTTAGAATGGTGCGTTGCGGTGTAAGATCTACCAAATCAAATTTTGATCTTGATATTTATCGTATTTTTAAATATACCAAGATCAAAGTTTGATGCTCTTTTCCTTGTGTTTTGTAGTATTTGTGTTTCAATTTACTGATTAGCAGTGCTAATTAACATTTTATTTCAGCAGGATTCAGGTAAATGTATCGTACGATATAAATAATATTTTAAAAATATGTAACTGTGGCGAGCGTATCACTAATATGTAGCTTATTTGACGTACGATGTTAATATTATTTTATATTTCAGATTATCAACCGAAGAATCTAGTAATTCAACCAAATGCCAACAATATGACGAGAAAACCAGGATGAATTGGGCATACAACTGATTCGAAGCAGTCTAACAATGGTGTGCCTGAACGTTAACCAAGCGTATCCTTTGGAGTTTACCCTTCCACTAACAACACCCTAATTCCCGCGACACCTAGGCCTGAGAGATCGTAGAGTTGTCTACATTTTTCATAGGTGTCCAAAACTAACCATCCTTTCCCATTCCTCAGCAGTCGCAAGGACGTGGCCAGGACAGTGCTCGACCATTGGAGGATTGCGTCAGTCTTGTCTAAGAGTCAGATATTAGTCCCAAATCTTTGTGCTTTGGTTCGGACGGGAAGGAGGCAACCCTCATAACAGCGGTCTAGGACTGTACCACCTACGAATTTGTGCGACTCGCTTAATGCTAATGCTAATGCTAATTATAGTTCGTGAACATTATGTTTATAATAAATAATCCTTTGCTTCCAAATTCATCATAGTCTAGCCTACACTTAGGCAACCATCACTTGAAGAATCCTGGAAAATGATAGAATCAACAACTTATATAATTTATCTTGTCAATACTTAGCAATGCTTGCAATGCATCGAAGATGCATTACAAGCATTGAAGCGGCCAGGCCTACTGTGCAGTGCCATAGAATACAATTGAACAAAACCAGAGAACGGCGACATATCGTCTGGCCCTTCGTATAGTATAGTATAGTGCGAAAAGGAACGGAAGTTAAAAAATGTAGCCATAACTGGTACAGGGTTCCTATCATTGGCACACGCCGTAATAAATACTAAAAGTAGTTTCTATATTTTTCCTGAAAGGTATGGAAACTAAGCTATATTTTAACATATTGATGATATTCGTTGGTCTTCTCGTTATTTTTGTATAAATAGCTTTCCTTAGGTAGTGCCATAATTGGTACACGCACCCTAGTATGTGTTATTGTGTGAAACAAAAACGTTGGGAGTGACGTTGCTAAGAAAGTTTACGTCACTCCATCGAAGCTCCTCGTCCTGGGATGGAACATAAGAATTTGCGCCTTATGTCCTGGTTGAAAAACCTAGGCTTAAGCGCCATTACTCGCTCTAATCCTATGCTTCAAAATTCAACCTATTCGAAAACAAAGCAATTACGACACCACCTGTTTCCGTCCCTTTTGTTATCATTCGTGCTCACTTCTAACAAAAAAAAATCAATAATATGAAACTAAACAAACGTTTTTCTTGGTATTTTCATAAGAAGCTCCACTAGGACTTGCTAGAAGAGTTTCTTCTGGAGTATCTTTAGGAAATTACATGGGATTTTTCTATGCAATCTTTCGATTTTCCTCCAGAACTACTTTTAGGTTTCATCTTAGAAGTTCCATCTCGAATTTCTACAAATATATTTGTATGGATACCTAAAAAGCTGCTGACCCCTGGGATTTGTCCAGGAGCTTCTTCAGAAGTTCCTCCTGGAAATCAAACATATGTCCTTTCCTAAACTCTTCCTGGAGTTTCTATGGGGATTCCTTGAGAAGTTGAGAAATCCCCTAAAATTTATCCAGGAATTTCTTCTAAGGTTCCTTCCGAAGTTCTTCCTGGCTTTTTTTTTTCAAAGGTTTTCTGTGATTCCATCAAGAGAATAGACACGAATGCCACATAAGTGGTAAAGTGTCTTTAATAAATATTAATAATAATAATAAATAACATCAAGATAATAATAAAAGACAAATCCTTCTGGCATTCTTCCTAAAAATCCTTCAGGGATTACACCCCGAATACTGCAAGTCCGAAAACAAACCTAAGTACTTCCGAGATTCGTCCGGCGATCTCCAGCGATCTGTAATGGTATGTCGACGGAAGACCGTACTTCCACTGGGTTTGCATTACGTCGGACACGATCGTCTTACGAAATTTTCCATGATTTCCTACTACAATCCTTCAAGAGTTCCTTTAGAAAAACATTCAAGAGTTTATTCTGGGAATGCTGCAGAACTTTCTTCAGGAAGCCCTTCAAGGATTTGTTATACATAGTTCTTTCTGGGAGTCCTCCTGAATTTAATGTTAGCAATTTTCCAGCATTTTTGTTTCTGGGAATTAGCCAACCATCCCATTCTGAAATGTTTTTTTAAGAATCCATCAGGAGTTCTTTTTAGGATTCCTACAGAAGGTCTTTCTGTAGTTCCAGGAGTTTTTTTCCTAGGAATTTTCTAGAAGTACCTTTTGGAAATCTTGAATATGTGCATAAATCGAATTCTTGGGTTAAACCCTCGGAGGAATGCTCGGAAGAGTTTCTTATCAAACATATGGAAGAATCCACAGAAAGCATTTATAGAGATGGTTGGGCACGAATGCCAACTTATTTGGTAAAGTGTCTTTAATAAAATATAATAATAATATTAATTTATAGAGAAATTTCCAAAAAGCAAGAAATTCCAGAAATAATTCCGAGTATAATCCAAAGATTAGATTAAATTCCTGGAGTAATCCCTAGAAGAAATACTTCTTTATCTTTTAAGGAATCTCCTGAAAAAGTTCCTGAGGAAATCCCCAGCAAGAATTCCAGGAAGAATCCTTAGGAGAAATTCATGAAGGAATCCCCAGATGTAATCGACAGATTGAGTTCCCAGATATTTTTTTAGAAGAATCCACAGAAGAAATATTTGGAGGAATCTCAAAAGAGAAAAGGGATAAATCCCCACAACCCCTTCTTGAAGGAATCTCCAGAAATACTTTTAGGAGAAATCCCCAGCAGGAATTCCTGCAGAAATCCCCAAATGAAATTTCTGGAGAAATTACTAGAACAAATTCCTGAAGATGTGGAGAAATCGACAGCTTTAGTTCCTCGAGAAATCGCCCAGAACGAGTTTCTGAAAGAATCCTTAGAAGGAATTTCTGAAATAATCCACAGAAGTAATTGCTGAAGGAAGTAGAGATGGGCAAAACAGTTCTTTCAACGGAATCGTTCTCAATTGAACAGTTCTTTAGAAAGAACTAGTTCTCGTGAACCGTTCTATCGTTCAGCAGTTTTTATCTTTGTTTGGTAAATCTAATGTAGAACTAGTACTAAGGTACCTTACCAAAATGTTACAGACCTACTCTTGTCAAGTTATTTTACGTGTTATTTGCAAAATTAGAGGAACATTTTAATGTTTGTAAATCCAACTCCGTAAAATATAAGATTTGTGGTCTCATGCATTGACCCGATATTTCTCATTTGCCATTCTCGAACTAGCTGCATGTCATCGGCAAATTATTTTGCGAGATAGTTTGGTAGAGCATTGACAACATTCACTCTCTCAGAAAACATCATCTTTGAAAAATATGAATGAATGGTTCTGAGGGACATTCAGTTTTCTTGTTTTTGTGAGAACGGAGAACTATCGTTCTTTTAAATCAAATGACATTTCATTCGTTCTCCCCAAAGAACTAGTTCTTTTGAACCGTTCGCGAACGATTCGCCCATCTCTAGAAGGAAGCCCCTGATGATTCAGTTTTTGTTTCAGGTTTCTATTACAACATAATAAATCCAGCCTGAAATTTAGTTGAAAGGAAATGCAATGAACATTTATAAGGTTTCAGTGTATTTGTTATTTGGGCACACAACGTGGGGAAGCTCATGCATTTACAGTGTTCAGAATAACTATACTTGTTACACTGGCGCCCAACGATACATTTGTAGTGTATCTGAATCGGGTCGCACGTTTGAAAACGCAAGATACGAAAAACAAAATGGAACACTACAAATGCACAAAACACAACCATGCTACACCTAACAGATATTGTTCCCAGTTATCAGAATAGATATCGAAGTCCAATCCCAGGATGACGAGGTTCCATAATTGTTCATGGTCCTTCAGTCAATCGTGTGATCATACAACTGTGGAAATTCTGGAAATTTCTTCTAGAAATAATTCAGAGATTCCCGCAGAAAATTTCTCAAGATCCACCGGTAATTAAAAAATCCAAATAAAGGCCTTGTGAAACTCTGTTTTCTCTCAAGCTTCGGTCACCAAAAAAGCAAGGTTAAATTTCACGTTTATAAAGAAAAACCAGAAATTCTTCCAAGATTGTAATCCATGAACAACTTTCAGAAGCTCAACGCAAATTCCTATGAAGTTTCACATAAACTTTTCCAGGCTGTAAATACTTTTACGGGTTTGACCAGAAAAACAGACTTGGCGATAGAATAAATCTCTTCATTTTGGACGTACAGTAGGCCGTCCCTTCTTTTTGCAAAAAATTAGAAATGTTTTAAGTTTTTTCAGTGAAAAATGATCGTTTTAGCTGAGATATGATCGTGTCAAAATTTGAAGTCCGTATCTCAAGGCTAAGTGGTCTTTCAAGGGGCCTAAAATAGTCAAAAATTGTATGGAACTAAAAAACATGACTTTTTTTTTCGACGACCAAAATACGTTATTCTACTAAAACCGATGATTTTAGGAACCCTTAGATTAGAATTACGATATCTTTACTCATTTCTGAGTTATTAACAAAAAACAACCGAAAAATCAGCATTTTTGACATTTTTTTAGATTCCGAATGAAACTTACCCTATTTTGTTTAATAACTTAAAAACGAGAAAAGATATTGCAATTCTAAGCACAATTTTGGCCCTTAATAGTCCTGAAATCATTGGTTTTAGTAGAATAGCGTATTGTTTCGTTTTTTAGTTCCATACAATTTTTGACAACTTTAGGCCACTTGAGGGACCACTTAGCATTGAGATACGGACTTCAAATTTTGACACGATCATATCTTAGCTAAAACGATCATTTCCTACTAACGAACTTAAAACTTTTCCAATGTTTGCAAAATAAGAGACAACCTAACGTACAGTCATACCTCGATATAACGTAACTCGAAATAACGTTGTATAAGAAATGTTATTTAGCTCGATACAGCACAACCATTACATCTTTTACTTATTTTTGACATAACATCCCTACTGGAACATAACTTTTAAACTCCAAGTGACATGACAGTAGACAACAGTGGAAACGAATTCTATTTCATGTGCCATGGAAGTGAGAACACTAAATCACTAAAGAATTTATCTGGAGGAAATAGCTGGATGAATTCCGTGAGAATACCCGGAGAAATTTCTACCGCAACATGATAAGTTATTTCTGGTAGAATTCCCAAAGAAATTCGTGGAACTATCAGATGAGGAATTACTTTAGTAATTGATAGAATTTCTGGAGGGTTGTGAGAATCCGGAAGGAATTATTAAAAAAAATCCTTCGAAAATAAACCCTGGATGCATCCCAAGAAGAATTCCAGAAAAAAATGAAGCAGGGCTTTCCTGGTAAAAACTAACCAGGAATTTCTGAATGAGTCTTTGGAGAAATTCCTTGTTGAATTCTATCAGGTATTCGCAAGAAAAATAATTACCGGAATTCTCGGAAAAATTACTGTGATATCTCAGAAGGAGCCTTCTAAGGAGAATTCCTGAAAATAAAAACTGCTGGAGAAATCATAGGATTGTTTCTAGCGGAATCGAAGAAGGAAATTTTTCTGAAACTCCCTCAAATTGAGCTGGATAAATCCAGCAAGAATTCCTGGGTGAAACTTAGCAAATATTCCTCGAGTAGGAATAGTTGAAATATTGAAGCTGTTATGGAAAGATGCTATCAGGATTAACTGGAGGAATCCCAGCAGAGTTTTTAAGAGGAACGACAGAATTTATCCTTTCAAAAATCATGGATAGAATGAATCTTGGAAATCAAATGTCTTTGGTAATCCTACAGAAATCCCTAAAGACACAACATGAGAAATTCTTGGAAGAACTTCTGGAGCAATTATGGCAGGCATTCCTCAAGAGACCTTGATATGAAATTAGGAGTTTCGGAAAGGTTTGGAGAAATTACTGAAATGTATGATGGAGAAATCATAGAAGATCACACAAGAGGTATTTCATGAGGAATTCCATAAAAAAATCTGCAACTTGAGATGTGCTCACCAATAAAGAAGTGAAGCAGACATAGAACGAGTTTCATAATTTCCAGGAGTTCGTCAAAATCTTTCAACAGTGTTTGTCAAAACCTTCGAAGTTCAACGCCCGTTTAAGAGATTTTAACATATTTTTTTAATTCATGGTTCATAAGTTGACACCAAAGAATTTCTATTATTTCTTTTGTAATTCTGGAACCTTGAGTCGAATGCAAGCAGTTGTTGTTAATGTTTCTGTTTTTTTTTGTGTGCATATTGTTATCACAAAATTTAGAAATATGTTTTCAATGCCATCGAAATAGCATAAACTTAAAATTAATCTACCTATCTCTAGGTTGAGCTGGTAATAAATTACATAAATCCCTCAAGAGCATTCCTGATTTTCATGAGCGCCGCTAATTAGCAAAGCGCACTATTTAACCCCCGAATAGGCTGCAAAGCAACGCAGCACAGAACCATTGAATCATGGCAAGAAAATTGAAAATCTATTTAAATTTTACCACAGCAACCGCATCGCAAAGCAACATCATCGCCAGCCAGCCAGGAACGAACGAAAAAGGCACTCAACGACGACAGAAGCGGCACAGCACGTGTTTACATGCCTTTATGGACTTGTATCTCATCATCGCACATATTGAAAGCGAAGCAATGAAAAATTGCCACAGATGAAAGATTAGTGACGACGACGACGATTGCACGCTTGCCGGTTCTGGACCGTATTCTTTTTTCGTGTGAGAGTGCTGTGTCAGTCAGTGCTCGGAGTATGAATACGCGTTCAAGTTTTTCTCCTTCGTCGGTTTTTTAGCGTTACACGTAAACGATTTATCTACTCTTTTTAGGCCTTAGAATTACAAAAAATATTGTTGGGTATGCTTACTTTTACTTTAAGCGGAAGGATGAGAATTTCGTGATTGTTGACCAACAATCGATCGTCAAATGTTTCAACAACATATTTTACCAATTTGATAGAGTTTAATCAACAGATCGAGGTTATAAGAAGCAAACTTGACTCCATAGGAGGATACAAAACTGGGATTTCTCACTTCATGAACGCCTTTCTTCACTGAGTAGTAATAATTTATGTGCTTATCGCGGAAACCGGAGTCATTTTTCACTTGTTTTAGGTCGAAGAGAAAATGTTTCTGCTCTTCCTTTTTTTCAACAAATAAACAGTTCACGGTGCGGAATGCTGCTGCCCTTGTACCCAACCGCAGACCAACAAACCAAATTGCGAAGGAAATGAGAGAGATTCTGAGATGTTCGCTGGAAAAAATAAAACACCGATTATCTCGATACTAACAAAACCCCAACAAGCCACGTACAAAACAGGTCCGAACTAAATACTCAAAGGAACGCCATTCGTCACACATCGCGCCGTTCTATACACCGCACTTGATTTCAGTTTCGTTTTGTTTTGGACAATTGGGCTTACGTACATAGATGTCGGTTACCTGATGGCCGGGACCCACTCTGATTTCTCCCTCGGTTGGCGGTGTGGCCATATTAGCCCCTCTCAAGCAGCACTGCCGGATGACCTAGCGCGACGACCTCCACCAGCAGAGGGCGACGAGAAGACGTTAGCTGCGTCGGGTGAGCCGTTTTGTCGACGGGGGTGGCAGCTGCTAGGCTGACTACTCTGGGAGGGACGGCAGATCTCGTGAGTACCTGAACTGACACAGCTGCTGGCGACCCCTCGCATTCGCAGGTGCCCCCGGGATCAATGGGATGATCGGGCTTTGAGCACGTTGATTGGATACCGTGGGAACAACCACAGATGACTGCTACGAGCTAGGGGTCGATTGTCTTCATCGATGACGATCGAACACTACTGGGGCGATTGGGGATGGCTGACGGGCAGCGGCAGTTTTTGTGAAGTTTCTGGAAAGTGAAGAGAAAAAAAAAATAGAATGTTAGACTTATTAAGATATGTAAAATGAATGAATTTTTTTAAATTGATTTCAGATTATAAAAGAATAGGTATATTGCGCTGAATTTTATCAAAGAGTAATTGTAACTCACATTACACCACTGCAAGTTCGCTTTTAAATATGTATGGTATGTGGGGGCAAGATGGGTCAGGGGGCAAGATGGGTCAGTACCGTTTTCAACCGTACTATTTATTTTTTGAATCTTTCTATAATTTTCCCAGATGAACGACGTGGATACACAAAAAATTGATATATTGTTTTTAAAATTCTTTACGTTCCTTGCGCAGAAAAAAAATAAAATATTTTTTCTTTATACTCCTTATGCTATACATTCCATATAACTACGTGTAATGTGTAGACGGGGCAAGATGGGTCACCCTAATTTTTCGGTATGTTTGCATAGTTTTTAAAAATGTTTTATTTTTCATAGAAAGGCTATTATGTGACCTACATTATCGAAGCGACTAGAGCGCTGAAAATTTATGAACATATTTTTAATATTTTTCTACAAAAAATATAAGTTTTCAAAGTTTTTTATGGCTACCTGAATAAAAATATTCTATTTCTGAGAATAATCTACCGATATGTGCAACACTTCTTTCATGTAATCTGTACGTATGTGAAGCATAGATGTATAGAGAAAAAATAGAAGATCTAGTATTTTTTGTTGGAGAAAAATCGAATTTCTGATAGCTGACCCATCTTGCCCCCGTAGAAATGAGGTGGGGCAAGATGGGTCATGTTTTGACAATTGTTTGTCAAGAAGCAGGTTTCAAACTGTATGACCTTTCTATACCCTTATATCATAGCTGACTAGTGTATCTGGAAGTCGTGATAGAAAACAGAGAAATGCTATTTATATTCAGAATGTTATAGGGATCCATTTCTTAGGTGACCCATCCTGCCCCCACTTACCATACATGTATTACGAAATCAAGCAATAGGAAAGAACCTAAACAAAACCTAAGCAATAGGAAAGAACCTAAACAAAATATAGTGAAGTATCCGGACAGATGGCAGGAAGATATATGCAATTCATTCGAAGAATTCCGTCAATTTTCGAATTATTCGGCTGAGTCTTTCATTCGAACTCAAACAATCATGTCACGGTCGCCATAATGTAAGCTGATGCGCCTCTGATACAAATTTAGCATCATACAACCAAAAATTCTCGATCACTTGGGCAACCCTGTAGAGAATGTAACCTTCATGTGTTGTTTTTAATGTTGTTGGAATCAGTTAACCACTGAATTACCGTTATTCGTGTAGGGTGTATGGTAGTTTAAAAATTATATGGCGACCGTAAGATGATGGTTGCACAATCTGCCTTCAAATAAAAATTAAGATAATGTCAGTTTCAGGAAGGTTTCTAGGAGCATTCGAAGGAGTTACAGGGCCTCATAGAGAAGTTTTTAGAGGCGTTTAAGGGGATTCCAGGATGTTTAAGGGGCGTTACATGGAACTCGAGGGGGTTTTAGGGAGATTCCGAAAGCATTTCAGGAAGTTTCAGAAGATTTGCAGCAGGTTTCAGAGACGTTACAGAGGCATTACAAAGGCTTTTTGGGGGGTTTTGGAGGGTTTTAAGCGCGTTAAATGCGATTCGAGTGGATTTTAGGGGGCATTGCAATAAGCTTCAGAGGATTTACAGGGGTTTCCGAGACGCTACAGAGGCGTTTTCAGAGGTTTCGGAGGGTTTCAGATGCGTTACATGGGGCCCGAGAGGTTTTAGGGGATTTTTGAGGTAAGAAGTTTCAGAGGCGTTTTCGGAGGTTTCGGAGGGTCTCACGGAGGGTTACGTTGCAAGGGGTCCGACGGGATTTCAGAGAGCTCCGGACGATTTTCAGCGGTTTTGTCCAGAATCTTTTCGCTAGGGAGAATCCATATATTTATGAAGCATTTTATATCAATATTGACAATCTCCTGCCCTTTGAAGCATATTTCCCCACACATGGCCATTATCTGGATTAATCAAGTCTCAGGAAAACCTCAGGGAGAATATCAGAAGGAATCTTGGGGAAATCTGTTGAAGAAGCCCAACAGAAAATACTGGAGGAATCCCAGAAAAAATCCCGTTGAAAAACCTGACGGAATACCGAGAGCAATCCCTAAAAGAATGTCGATAGAAGTCCCTGAGAGAATCCTGAAAGCATTCCTGAAACAATGTAGGAAGGAATCCCAAGAGAAATCAAAGAACGAATATCTAATTTAATCTCGAAAAAAAATAATAATAAAAAATAAAAACCCCTTGAGAAATTCCTAAAGAAATCCCGGGTGACATCAATGGAATGCTGGAAGGAATATTTAAAGAAATGTCGGAGAAATCTTTGAAAAATCCCGGAAAGAATCCTTAGAGATTTCCGAGAAAAAACTCCAGGAAGAATTACACTAGTTTACAAAATAAAACGAAAGTCGTGAACTTCCGCCAACGACCAAAATTTTTGAAGCATAATTTAGCGCTGATTCCGAATCCGTGCTTCAAAAAATTTAAAGCAGAACAGTTGTTGAGTCTTAGCTCAATATTGAGTTTTACAACTTTTTAAAATATGGAATTAACTAAAATTCAAATATCTTGCGTTTTGTCCAACAAATTTCAAATCTTTTTCCATAAATTAAGAGTTGAATATAATACCATTCGATCATCTGAATGCAGGTTTTGCGTCAGATTGATGAAATTCAAGGTATTCTCGAGTTTTGGAGACGATCTCCTTAAATTTTAGAAATTTTTTCAAAAATATACGAAGAAATATATTTTTTCCAATAAGAAAAAAAACAATTTAAAAATTCTTTCTCAACGTTTATTTGACATATCATATGTAGGCGAGTTACAGTAAAAAAATTCAGTTCAATCGGAGCATTGATTACGGAGAATGAGATGTGTGAAGTGAGCGACTTTGCTTAAAAATAGAACAAGGATCGATTTCAAACCATCAACCTTGTATGGAAAGTCGAAAAAAAATCCGCTCTACTGTAATTTTTTTTCCTTCGCGTTTTCGAACTCGGGGCATGATTCTACACCAAAAACGATTATCAGCTTACCGAGTTCAAAAATACTGTAAACTAGTGTTATGAAAAAAAAAAAATCCGGAAGGACTTAATGAAGGAACCCCGGAAAAGTCCACGAAGGAATTCCGGAAGACAACACAGGAAAAAAAAATCTGAAGAAATCTTCTAAACCATCACGGCAGAAATTCGTAAAAGGAATCATAGAGTAATTCCTATAAGAATCTCAAACAAGTCCAGGATATTGGAGCAGTACTAGGAGAAATTATGAGAGACATCTCTGAGACGATTCCGGAGGTACGCCTGAAGAGATCTCGGAAAGTACCCTTGAAAGGATTCCTGATTAAACCTCTGAATCTGTAAAGAAAATCTGGAAGAAATCTCGGGAAAAATGCCTTAAAGAATCCCGGAAGAATCTTGGCGAAATTCTTGACGCAATCTTGGGAATAATCCGCGAGAGAAACCTGGAAGCAAGCTCAAAAGGAACCCCGAAAAAAATCCTATGAGAATTTTACAAAGAGTCTTGGAAAGAATACCGAGGGAAATTGCTGAAGGAATCCTAGGGAAAATGTCGAAAAAAAATCATGATACAATCTCGGAATAAATCAATGAAGCAATCTTGGTAGGAATTTCTGACGGAACACAGGGAAAAATCCTTGAAAAAGCTGGAGGAATCCCTCGAAAGGAATACCTGAAAAAATTCCGGGAGAGCTTCCGGGAGAAACCCGTGAAGGAATTCCGGAAGAAATTAATGAAAGAATACCGGAGAGAATCCCGGGAGAAATCTCTTAACGAACTCCAGGAAGAATCATTGAAAGAATATTTGAATGAATCTTAAGTGAAATTCTGTAAAAAAACCTGATAAAAAACCAATGAAGAAATTCCGGAAGAAAACTCAAAAAGAAGTATAGATGGAATTCTTGGGAATAATCTATAAAATAATCCGGAAACAATGCTCGAAGGAATCCAGGAAGGGATGAATGGAGGAATCCCTTATGGCATGCCGGAAAATATTCCTGGAGAAACCCTTAACCCTTAACCTTTACACAATCACGACAGAAATCTTTAAAAGAATCATAATTCCTGAAAGAATCTCATACAAGTCCTTTGAATATCCTGGAGATGTCCTTGGGGAAATCCTGGGAGAGATCTCTGAGACGAACCCGGAGGAATCCCCGAAGAAATCCCGGAAAGAATCTCTGATTAGTGGAGCGGACCTGGTTGGATGGTTAGAACACTTGACTGTCACGCCGAGGACCTGGGATCGAATTTCACTACCGACAAACTCACAAAATGTGAGTTCTTCCTTCGGAAGGGAAGTAAAGCGTGGGTCCCGAGATGAACTAGCCTAGGGCTAGAAATCTCTTTAATACAGATAAAAAAAATCCTTGAAAGAATATTTGAATGAATCATAGGTACCTGGAAAAAAATTAATGCAGAAATCCCGGGAGGTAACAATGAAGGAATTCTGGGAGGAATTCCGAAACAAATCCCTGAAGAAATCCTGGTAGAAAACCCAAAAACGAATCCTAGATATAATCTTGAGAAACTGGAAATGGAAGAAATCGGAAATAGAAGAAACCGGAAATGGGAGAATCGGGAAGCAATCTCGAGAGCAATCCCTTAAGGAACCCAGAGAAGAAATCTTACGATATTTCAGAAAAAGTAGATCTTTAACAGAATCCTGTAGAAATTCCCAAAGGAATCCCAAAACATATTCTTAGAGAAAACTCAGAAAGGAATTCCGGAAGGAATCCCGACAAAAATGCCAGAAGATGTCTCTGAAAGAATCGCGGGAGAAATCAGTGAAGAGATCCTGAAAGGAATCACTGAAGGTATCCCGCCAGAATCCTTGATGCCCACGAGACATTAGGACATCCATAAAGGAAATCAAGGAACGAATTCCGGCTGGAATTCCTGAAAGAATTCTGGAGGAATCTCCAGAGAAAACTATTTATGCATACCGGAAGGAACTTCTAAAAGAATCCCGGGTGGAATTTCAGAAGGGATGCCATAAAGAATCCTGAGGGGAATACTGGAATAACGGGAGATGGGATATGATGAATCCCTTCAGGATTCTCGAGAGGAATTACAAGATGAAACCTGATAGAAATCCTAGGATAAATGCATGGCGAATTATCGGGAGTAATTTCTGAATATTTTCATTGAAAAATCTTTGCGGGAGGCCTTATATGCAGACCATGATATCCATTATATGAAATACATCGCGTGTGGTAATATTTAAGGTACACCGGGGCAAGTTGAAACGGGTGGGGCAAAATGAAACACGAAGTTTTGAAATAGTTTTTAATACAATTTTTCTTTCGCCGAAAGATTGTTTGAATCAAAAACTATGTATTTTGGCATTCAAGCTGTTTACCATCATTGGATAACATCATGTTAACCCGCTGTTTCGTCTTGCCCCACCCGTTTCAACTTCCCCGGTGTACCTTAAATGGAAATCTTTTCTACATATGACTCTTATACGACTATTATATATTTTCACTGAGTCGAGATATTAGAAAAAGCAACTTTAGTTTCATCCCATAGTGCCACTAGTTCAAAGGATATCTCACTAGCATACGTAACCGGACAAAGTTTGACCAAAGAAATATGTTTGCAGAAGACACCAAAATTGTATCTCTTTGTTGTACTGAGATAAATCAAATCAAATCTATTATACTGCAGCACCATCTAGTGAGGAATGTTCTAACTAGAGATCATGTGAATAGAAGATTCACATCCGTGTACAAGTGTAGTCTCGAATTTCTGAACACCATGGTAATTATGATGTCAAGAATTGAGTTTCAGGACAGTTTATCTCTACAATGTTTATTGTCATTAAGGTTCAATAAACATGATTGATTCTTTCCCTTCTTGGCGTAACGTCCCTATTGGGATAAAGCCTGTTTCCCAGTTCAGTGTTCTTTGAGCAATTCCACAGGTATTTGTGGACCTGAAGTTATGAACTTGAATATAATTGGTGATTGGTTGACCAGGGATGATACAGAACTGTTTGGAAATTTGGCCTTACAACTTCCTCGGATATGGAGAGGAAAGAAAAGGAACAAAAGAACATAAAAACCTGGAAAGTTAAACCAAGATCATAGTTCAAGAAATAGTATGCCCTAGAATCTAGATGCGAGGAATGTCACAAGGAGATAAGCAAAACCCTCTATAACATCGGAAAAACATTCAACTTTCAATTAGTATTCTGCTTACTGACCCATTGGGCCTTATGAATTACCGGCCTAATCACCAAATACCATTTCTGGAGCTAGAGATGATTATGATATATTTGAGTTGCATATGTAGAAAAGTCGTAGGAAGATGCGAAGCAGATGGTAAGAACCAGGAATTGAACCCAAGAGCTTTTGCATGCGTATTAGAAGCGGTAGTCGTTAGACTACGAAGCCCTATCCTAAGATTGAAAAATAGCTATTTTCCAATTCTTGTTCTTGCAGTTGTGTTTTAAGATATGACATCCAAATGACCTAATTCGCACGAAATGAGTCTTTTCCGCATCGTTGAAACTCGATAACTCTACTGAACAGTGTGTCTTGCCCTATATGCTTGTAAAACAATCCAGAAACAGGTACAAAAGCAACACAAGAACAAATCGAAACTGAGAAATCACACCCAACAAAGCAACAAATCCAAACTCCACTGTAGAATGTGTCCACCGTTTGAGCTCGTCGACGACAATTTTCGCAGTGCACGAACAACGCTGCAAAAGAAAACCAGCCAAGCCAGCCCAATTCCCTCAGGAAATAGTCACTTCACTCCCCCGCACGCAACGCCTGGATACCGAACTGGACCCAGCCAGAGCCACAGAACATGTAACGAACGCACGAAATTGGATGCCTCTACTGCTCTGGCCATCGCATCGGTCCAACCATTTCCCGCTGCCCTGTCGTCGTAATCGTGGTGGTGGTGGTGTCGTTATTCGAATGAAATACGCTCCATTTTATTTTCCGAGAGGTCGTCGGGTTCCACCGGGAGCAGTAATTCAGCGGCGGCGTTGCATGCGGTGCGGAACTTGGTATGCTCAATTATGTTAATACACTATTTCATTTACCTTCCATGGGGCTGGCTGGAAAGAAGCGGCAGGGAGGTCAGGACACTGGGGGCAGCCAACTCTAAGCGCTGAGCATACACAGCAACGCGTTGAGTAGTATACTCCACGATTGGTTGTGGGGAGATTGGAGCCTGGATAGGTCCGGGGGTTCACAAAGAGCACGATAGCACGATACGAATGGTGAACCCTAGTGTTCCTTATAGGCAAGGCAACGTAGCTTATAGCAAACCGATATCGTTGCACTAAAGGCTAGTTTGCGAATATAGCTGACCAAAAGTTATGAAACCTGATGCCGAGACCAGTTTTTAGGAATTAGCTGCCCGACTACAAGATTCTAACAAAAATATAACATTGTTATTACAAACCCTGATATTTATAACACATTGTGATATAATCGAGTTTTAATATCTTTGGGTTTTAAAAATATTATATCTCAATTATATCATACTATGTTATAAATGTTGTTTATTACCTCATTGTGAAATAATTTAGTTTCAATTACTTGACATTCGAAAATCATATTGTACAATTGTATCAAAATATGATAGGAACTAGTTTTCTTGAAGCTTAAACTTTTATCATATTTTGTTATAATATTGATCAGATCATAACAAAATAGGTTATTATTTTGATTAGACCGGTGTACTTTTTGTTACAATTTTAATTATTTTAACATCATCCTGCACCTAGTTTATAACATAATAAGTTATAGAAAATTTTTATTACATCATAACACAATAGGGGGATTCACTAAACAGCGTAAACTGATTAAACTGAATAAAAGTCGCGATTACCAAGGCAATCTTTGATTATTTCACTCGCAAAATCATGAAACATTTCAAATAAGCAGAAAATCATGGCTTACGAAGCAATTTAATCTGTTTAGTGAATACCCCTAATGTGTTATAAACGTGATAGATTTTTCTAGTCGGGTGGTGACAAAAATCTTGTCTGTGTCAAAAATATTCTTTTCAAATATCGGGACAAAAAAGTTATCAATGATTCCAGTAGAAATTGATCGACCAGCAATCTACAGAAAGTGCCATCTACTATATGAATGTAGAAGACCTTGCTTTTTTACCAAACACAAGTATTACTCTCGATCTCTGGGCAGGTCAACAAAAGCATTAGCCACTGAATTGACTATTCCGATAAGTTCAGTACATACAATGATTTTCCAAAACAACATAATATATGGGTTTTTGACCACTTATACAGGCGCAACTCCCCATGGTGCGTCGCGGGCGATGAAGCAGTTGGGATGTAGCCAAAGTTAAAAGTCAATCTGCTTACATGTATAACAATTTGCGTTGGCTTGCCTGCTCCTTGGCAAACCCAGCAACTATAGGTACTGTGTACACGGAATGGAGAAGAGTGCAGCAGTGCGCGCACAGTCAGCTCAGCATAACACATGTAGGATGTAGGTAGAGAGGGGTATAAGTTGCGGCGGCCACCACAGACCATGTACGAAAGCTGCGCTTGTCGTAACCGTCCGTTCCGTACGTAGCACACGTATGAATGTACAGGGGATAGACAAAATGATCGGGACAGGCAAAATTTTCACTTTCCAAAAAATGTTCAACTAGCTGTAACTTTTCGAAAAGTGCATCAAATATTCTCAAATTTTTACTGTAAGTTCTCCAACTAGTTATGTATCAGTGTACAAAAATTGGAAAAGATCGGACAATTCTTCACGAAGTTATAAAGATTTTTGAAAAAGATAATATTATCCGATAGCCAACTTTGAGCTGTTATATCTCCGGATTCAATGAACCGATTGCAATGAAATTTTGACCAATCATGACTTATATAATGAACTCTGAAAAACATTTGACTTAACTTGAAATTTTTAACAAGCGAAAAAGTTATAGCGATTTTATTTTTTTCACGATTTTTTAGTAAATTGGTCTATTTTTAATATGCATCCCATTACTTTTTCAATTTATTGGCGGCTATGTTGTTACTTTCCTTCAAAACGCATTTATACATAAGTCAATTAGAGGGAAACTAAATGAACTATAATTTGCATCTTGAATTTTGAAACGATGTTGATGTTTTGGATAATTTGGTGTTTTATTAGAAAAATAATCTAATCAGTATAATTTTCTTCCGTGTTGAGAACAGGGGCGTACAATTTCGTTTCAATGATACACTTTCATGCAACATTTTGAATGAGTCACTTCAAGTGTTTCATACATTTTTCTAATGACTCGGTCGTTAAAAAAAACTTTTCCACTCATCGTAGCACTCGGTAGTCTCCCACCCGGTCGCATTGCTTGTGCTTCACCCGTCAGAGCATTAGTGTCTCACTGGTGCGCGCTAGTCTCTCAATGGTTAAGGGCGCCGGTTAATTGGATTTAAGTGGTCGAATTTGTTATCCTCTTTCATAAAACATAATTATCATTCTATTGGCGTGCACCACTATTTAAAAATGTGGTTTAAATAGTGTTTTTAGCATGTTGAAGTATTTCAATGACTCATAAATGAAACGAAAATCCAAGTGTATCATCCCATGTTTCATACACACTTGTTTCTGTAGCAGCAACGAACGAGTGTGTTGCTGGGTGAGAGATGAAGCATCACAGCAGTCCGTTCGCATGGGAAACGATTTGCTACAGTCGTCGTACGTCATGTTTTCCTTTCGAAATTGCACGACCCTGGTTGAGAATATTAAGTTGAGTCAATTGTTTTTCATTTCATAGCTCATTATATAAGTCATAAATGGTCAAAATTTCATTGCATTCGGTTCATTGAATCCGGAGATATAACAGCTCAAAGTTGGCTATCGGATAATTTTACCTTTTTCAAAAATCTTTATAACTTCGTGAAGAATTGTCCGATCTTTTCCAAATTTTGTCCACTGATACACAACTAGTTGAGGAACTTACAGTAAAAATTTGAGAATATTTGATACACTTTTCGAAAAGTTACAGCTAGTTGAACATTTTTTGGAAAGTGAAAATTTTGCCTGTCCCGATCATTTTGTCTATCCCCTGTACCTACAGAGAGACCCGGACTGGACAGGAGGACGGACGACGCAGAAAGGGAACTTGGGTACCCGGTCGGCGCGGAGTCGGCAAGGCTTGATGGTTGCTCGTTTCGTTCGTTTTGCTCGCCGCGCTCTTAATCGTTATGACTAAGTGTGAAAAGAGACGGCTACGCTAAAGTGGCAGCTTATTATTGATTATACAGCTAATTTGTTGAAAAGTACGCAGTGAAGCGTGTGTTTTGTGCTTCTTTGGCTGGGCGCTTTTTTTGTTTCAAAGTAACGGGATGGACGGGGTGAGGGGCGATGGAGTGAGCAAGCGAGCGAGTGACGAAGGGGAACGAGTTGAGGGAGATTGGATTGAGAAGTTGAAGAAACGGTTAGCTATGGTGACACACTGCAGCACTGAAGCGTCGTCGGAGGTGGCCAGCAATGGTCGGTTGGCACTACTGGATGTAGTGAGTGCGGTTCGAATGATTAGCGTTTTTTGAGCTGCTTGTCTCGCGCATATGGCTTCGTTTGGTTGGTCGCGCTAGGGATTGCAAGATGTGGCGTAAAATTAAATCGTTGTGCTTCGATGTCGGTTTAGACTTATGTTTGTATAAGGTATGGTTACATTGCATTGACCAGGAGGTGTATTTGTAACTTGATGCTTACTGTAATTTTCAGACTTGATAGATATCATACCTATTTTTATACACATATTGACTAAGAAAGACAGCTACCTGGTAATCGCAAAATTATGTCCACAACTTTTAGTTGCCAATAATATACAGTACCGACGCCTGGAACGAAACGACCATGGGTCACTGAAGCGGTTGCATTTCGTCGATGTTACAGAGTAAAGTGGGGCGAAGGTTCGAGTAGGGCAAAAGTTTCTTTTACAGATTTTGAGCTCAATTCAAATAATTCCTTTCCGATGTCAAAACAAAGTTTTTTTTAATCTGGCAACACTTCTGAACTGTAAATAAAAATCTGAATATATAATTCACTACAATTGGGATGGTGTTCATGCTCATTGTAGTTGGGCTGAAAGTCTCTTAAGGTGTCTTGATGCATCATTGAGCTTTCAAACAAATCATTGACTTTTTGCTTTTCAATGATTGTTTGCCTCGCGTTTTTGAAGTGATAAAAGAACTGATAATTCTGCAGTAATTTAGCTGAAAAAGTATCATCGGAATCACTGCGAGTGAACATATAGGATGATACTTTTTCATACGAATATTCACTTTCGTGGCTGAGAATTATCAGTTTGAAATTTCGAATCACATATTCAACATGGCCACCGATGCTGATGATGCCGTAAAAAGCCTTAAATAAAGACAAATCAATCAATCAATCAATTCATTGTACACGCAAAAAAAATCCGTTTCGATATACGTGCACTCCCAATCACGGCAACGGGAACAAACGGGAACTATGCATAGCAACGATAACAACAATAAGAAATGTACACCGTGAATTAGATTTCACGTTTTCCAGAACGCTCATATTGACAGCTGGAACTAGTTCCAGTTCACGGTGTATATTTGCTTGTACCGTAAAACGGGGTATCATTGATCAGCGGGGTAACATTGATCGGCTTGACCGAGCTCATGAAATGTTCAAACAAGCATTTTACATTGAATCAATTGCTACTACCGAATGATATATCGTAATCTGCTATCATTTAGCTATTAAATGACATGCAATTCATGAAAATTAAATTTCATAAACATTGAAATAAATCGATTTTTCTATAACTGTGTTTCGTAACGCAATGAGATACATTGTCAAACATTCATGCTTGGCGTGAATACTAGATACAATATGAGGTTCGAAATCACTGTATTACTTCAATATGATATCCTACAGTTGGATTTAATTACCGAAACTTTTTTGAAAATGCTCTTTTTTGATAAAATTCACGATTTATTAAAAGTAAGCTATCAATTCCTTAAGCCATTGTCTACCTTTAGGCGTTATTCGCGGTTTTGAGGATTTTAATCCTAAAATAACTCAAAAAGTACATAACTTGTAAGAATTTGGACGACATATTCGAAATCAGCGACCCCGAATTTAGTAAGTAAGGGTATTTTCAACACTAACGAACATTGATCACTGACATGATCAATGTTACCCCAAATCAACAAAATTAAAAATTAGGTTAAAAAGCCTATTTAAACATGTTTTAAAGTTTTACAATACTTTTTCGAGTAGCTTAACACATACTCAGAGGGCCAATACTTGTTTTAAAAATATAAAACATGTAACGTTTGCTTTAATAAGAGAATTATTCAAGAAAGATTGAAAATTCTGATCAATGCTACCCCGGATTACGGTACTCATATTTGCGTTTGTTTATTCACGTTTATCAGAACGGTTTTCTGAGCGTGTAGTTTGAAGTAACGTAACGCAATAGCAGTAAGTCATCTAGATTTACCTTGAGTACTTGTATTTGTAAAATTTTGATTTCCAAGTTATCTTTGCAACTGGCAACACTGTATAATGTTAAACATCGATCAACATGATTTTGAGATAATATATCTAATTCGATTGTTCAGTTGTAGAAGTCAAGCGGCATCTTTGGCGAAGTTTTAAAATACAGAAATAAGTGACGTCATTAAATAACACATAATTGTGTAGTAGCTGGCAACACTGGTCATGTAGATTCATATATAGCTCAATATTACAGATCAGGTGTGAGATAGGCCATTCGAGATTCGACAATGTTATGGTACACTTCAAGTGCAGTCATTGTTTCACTTTAGACACAAAAAGTATATTACACTGGCTAAGTATTTTTGATGTGGTATGAGTTAGGCAATTCGAATGTTCGACAATATTATAATATTATAAACTGCACATCAAGTGCAGTTTATTGTTACACATTGCGACAGAAAAATGTTATTGCTGGCAACACTGCTCAAGCAGATTCAAATTTAGCTCAATATCTCTGATATGATGTGAGATAGGCAGTTCGAATGTTCGTTATAGTACATTGTTTCACACTGTGACACAAAAATTATGTTATTGCTGGCAGATAATATTTGAACATCTCGGAACCTCGAAGATACTCCTGAAAGCCCCTGAAGGAATGCCGAGACGAAGGACTGGACAAATTAGCAAAAAATCACGATGGAAGAATACCTGAAGGTTTACCGGAAGGTTTCCGCAACCTCGCTGACCTCGAACACGTTCCATATGCTCGGTTTCATCGCTGATTTCATAACTATCCCTGTTCCATCGCTCCAAAATTTACAAGGGAGGTGATAAATCGGGACATTACTGTGTTGCCGGAAATGTCTGATGAAAATACTTTCAGTTATTTTTTGCTGATAGCCTGAAAATGTCAATGGCTCAGGTTTAGGATTTAGGTTTAATTATAATTTAGCCTAAGCACATTCGACCGGATGCCATTTGGACAGATGGCATTCGGCCAAACACGTGGACGACGCCTTAAGGTGATTTGTGTCTTTAAAATTTGTATGTAAAAGAAATAAGATTTCTTGATGTTTCTCCTTAACTGTTTTCAGAAAGGTGTTTCCAAGATTATTATATTATTTAATAAACTCAGAAGAATGTTACATTGGGGCGAAAGATGTTCGGGCGTTTGCAACTTTCGGGCATTTGCTATTCGGGCGTTCGAAATTCGGCAGAATGTGACATAATATAACCACTAGAATGATTCACCAGAATGCTCTTGATCTTCTGAACAACTTGGTCGAAGACGACACTTTTCTATATGCTCTGGATCACGAGATAAAGAAGTCTAAAACTTTACTTGCAAACTAGTGCCACCAAGTGGCAACATCACCAACTAATTGGTGAATAACAAGAATGATCTTGTCCTGCTGAACAACTTTGACGAAGACGACACATTTCCATCTGCTTTCGTTACCGAGATAGAAAAGTCTAAAACTTCACTTGATAACTGGCGCCACCTAGCGGCGAAATCACCAACTGATTAGTGAATCACCAGAATATTTTTCATTTTCTGAACAACTTTGTTGAAGACGACACAATTCTATCTGCTTTCGATCCCGAGATAGATAATTCTAAAACTTTATTTTATAACTAGCATAGCTACCAAAATTTCCAAATTTTATTAGCAAGGCAATTGACAAAGGGATTTTGAAATAAAGTGCGATAACCAAAAGACCTGCCGAAATAATTTGATAAAAGAAATTGCGAATCAAATTCCAAAGGAATGTTCCAAGGAATTATCACAAAACTCATCGAAGGAACTTTTATAGGACTTCCCAGTGGAATATTTAGAAGAGTGGTCGAAGAAATTTCCAAATCAATTACCCATTTTTATAATAATTATAAATAATAATAATTATAAAAGAAAAAAGAAAAAGAAGTTTTCCTTGTAATTGCGAAAGCATCTCCTAAAGAATTGGCCAAATCATTCCCAAAAATTGCCTTAAAGATCGCCTCGGGCTGAAAATCGGCAGGAAGGAATTGTTGAACTACAGACCGATTTTCCAAAAAGAATACCAGAGAAACTTTTATAAAAAGAAATTTCTAATACATAAGAATTCTTAAAGGTATAGCTGAAGGAATTTCCATATCAGTTCTGAAAGATTTCTTCCAAAGAAATTTAATGGAACATTTCCCGAAGAATATCAGAGAAAATTAAAAAAAATGGCCGAAGTAACTTGCAAAGAAAATACCGCAGAGGCGAAGAAGTTTTTTAAAGAATTGTCTGCGATATTTTCAAAGGTATTGCTGATGTAATTCGAAGCAAGTTCCAAGAAACTACCCAATACACTCCACAAGAAACTGCCATAGCCTACCTGAGTATACATTACTGATGAATTCATAATTAAATTGACTAAAGAATTCTCAAGATTAGTTATGGAAATTGCCGAAGGAATTCCGAAAAGAAATTCCCAAAAGAAATTAAACCTCTAATACCCATTTTTTTATTTTATCATTTTTCGTCATCTAAAATCAACTTAAACATGTATTGGAAAGCAGTGTTGCGAATACTCACTTGCGAAAAGTTATACTCACTTGCTTCTATCTCAGTCCAGAAGCATGCTATCAAAAAATGATATTCGAAGGACTTTTAGATTGTAGTTTAATCAAAAAGTTTGCCGAATAAAGTAAAGGTCGCAGACGCATACCGAAACCGCGAGAGAGCTGTGAGCACAAGGTGAGTATAAATTACACGAATTTTACTCACCTCGTACTCACAGCTCTCTCACAACGTTGGTATGCGTTTGCGACCTTTACTTCATTCCGTAAACTTTTAGATTAAATTACAATTTAAAAGTCCTTCGAATATCATTTTTTGTTAGCATGCTTCTGGACTGAGATAGAAGCAAGTGAGTATAACTTTTCGCAAGTGAGTATTCGCAACACTGCTTTCCAATACATGTTTAAGTTGATTTTAGATGACGAAAAATGATAAAATAAAAAAATGGGTATTAGAGGTTTAATTTCTTTTGGGAATTTCTTTTCGGAATTCCTTCGGCAATTTCCATAACTAATCTTGAGAATTCTTTAGTCAATTTAATTATGAATTCATCAGTAATGTATACTCAGGTAGGCTATGGCAGTTCAAACATCATTTTTTGATAGCGTGCTTCTGAACTGAGATAGAAGCAATTGAGTATCGCTCTTGCAAGTGAGTATTCTCTACACTGTTGGAAAGTAATTATTTTTATTTTATTTCGCGATTTTGTAATTTTAGGTTTTTCTAGTTTTTTTTTTATATTTTTACATTTTTCCTGCAAGCTTATTTGAGATACCGATTTTTAAGAAGAAAACATTTTGAGATTTTATAAAAATTGGTCAAATATTTTTTCTAATGGAAAATTATATTTTCCGCATAACTTCTAGAAAAATAATTTTAGAATGTATTCAACTCCCTTAAGCTTTTTTGTAATAATAGAATGAGTGAGGAAAAATTAAATATATGTTATTTGTTGCGATTCAATACAAAAAAAAAATAATGAAATCTGAAAGGTGACCAAACAATCATTTTTTTTTTAATTATTTAAATTATTTAAATTATTTAAAAAATACAAATACGCGATAAAATACAAAAATGCTCAAACTATACCCCGTCTAAAGGAGGGGTTCAAACATATCCCAAGGGACTCGCCAAAGACATATCTAAACAAATTTGAAAATAACACTAGTTTACAAAATAAAACGAAAGGTTTTAAAAACAGAGAATTTATTAAAATATAAATATCTTACGTTACAGACTACCAATTTTCAATCTTTTTGCATTAATAGAAAGCTAAATATAATATGTTTCGATCATCTGAACATAATTTTTGCATCAAATTAGTGGGAATCGAGATATTGGTGATTATATCGGACAATCTCCTTAAATTTGAGCGAAATTTCCAAAAAAAATAATGAAGATTTGTATTTTTTTTCAGTGAGAAAAACTCAATTAAAAAATTATTTCACAGAGTACATTTCAAAAATTTGATGTTAGCCTGTTACAGTAATGAATTGCATTCATGCAATGGCATGCATGAATTGCATGCATGCCATTGCATGAATTTGTACATTGTGTGATAAGCACAATGATACATTATGCCCAGAGAGTCGAGTAAATTTTCCCGACCGGACGAGAATCGAACCCGCCGTCTTCGAATTGGCGATCCATAGCCTTAACCACTAGGCTAACTGGAGACCCTTTTTTAACTCGATATGAAAGCTAATTTATAAAATAATAATTGACACCAAATTGGCCATGAGGCGTTAGGCGAGGTGCAGGAATAAAACCGATCATTATTAGTCGGTGTTTACCCAGACGGGAATTAACCCTCTAATACCCAAATTTTTGATTTTGATCTAAATATCATTTTTTGTCATGTAAAATCGATTTAAACATGTTTTGGAAGATGATTCTTTTTAATTCCCTATTTCGTGAATTTCAGTTTTTGATTTTTCTAATATTTATTTTTGAACATCCCCACACTTTTATATTTTTCCTGGAAGCCGATTTTTTTAGATGAAAACATTTTGAGATTTTATGATTATTGTTGAAATATTATTATTTTAAATTTTTTTCACAGAAAATTTTATTTTCCGTGTAATTTTAAGGAAAGAGTGTATTCGATTCCCTTAAACTATTAAACAAGGATAGAATGATTAGGGAAAAATTGAAAATATGTTAATTGTATCGATTCAATACAAAATAAACAATGACTTCTAAAAGGTGACTAAAACATCAAATTTTCAATGATTTTTAAAAAATGTAAATACGCTTTAAAATACTTTGGTGTATTTTAAAGCGTATTTTGAGATATACAGAGCAGTCCTAAATATCAGCCAAAAATATAAAAACATTGATTTTCCACGAAACAAAAATTACAAAAATGCTCAAACTATACCCCGTCTAAAGGCGGGATTGGGTATTAGAGGGTTAACTGAAAATCCTATGTTACAATAATAAAAAAAACTTTACAAACTATCCTAACGTTTTAACCAACTGTTTTAACGATTTCTACATCTATGTTTTCCTTATGCATCTAGAATTGCCCCAGCATACCCTAATCATAAAAATTATGCATAATAATCGGTCTCGATTTAGCCAGCGATTGTCATTAGCCTTCGGCCCGTTATCTCCACGATAGAAGTTGTAAAAGCTTTATTGGCTCTACTGAAATTGCTACACACACGATACTTCTTTTTATTGCGAATCAATAAAACATCACTCAGAGAATCAGTAGAAACAGTAGCCTCGGCTCGGTGTCGGTAGACACTGACTAAACTGACCAGGCCATACAAAATCACACAAGCGCGCTCACACACGCACACGCACACAGATCCATTCGTTCATCATTCGATTTAGTTAGTTACGTCAACTGAACCGTGACCAAAAAGGCGATTCGAATCGGGGCACCACACAGCTCGCACTTCGCAATCGCGCATTGAACCAACAAAATACTCGGTGGTCGCTACAACCAGCGGCCAGCCGGCAGCAGCAGCAGCAGTATCGCGTCGTCGTGACTGGTGAGCCCTGCTGACTGGTTGGCCGGTACGGCGGCGATTCATTTCGTTTCCAATTTCGTGGAAGGTCCATCCCATACCACCACGTCGAAGCATTACTTCTCAAGTAAAGGCATCATCGGTCGGTTTTTTAGAAATGGGGCATACGTGAGAACAAAACCTTTGTTGAGACATCTACTATCACCGTTACTGGCTGAGAGCTTATCCAATTTCGCATTCATTAGTTGTGTAGCAGATACTTATGTCGAATTCGTTTTTGAACCTGGGTTGGAACTGGATTGGCGGAAAATGTGTAAACAAACAAACGTCAAACAAACTCAAACAAACTTTAGTACAAGCGAAACCGAAGTCGGGTTGGGGTTGAAACTGTGATCTCATCCAGTTCCAACCCAGGTTGGAACTGAATCAAAAACGAAAACGACATTAGATAGGTACTCTATGGATAGAATTATACTTATATGAATTGGTGAGCTCGTTTCATGCTATTATTTTATTGTGAAAATTTCGAAGATTTTCCATGAATATTTTGAGGGGTGTCTTACAACGACAACGACAGACAGCTTTTTTTCTGCGGGGATTTTCATGCAACAGTCTGACTACTCTTGAATTGAAGTTGGTAACACTGTTGTAGGAAAAATGTTTTTTAGAGTATCAGGAATACCGCTTTCGATACATTGGCCATACAGTTGCCTTTGCGGTTAGCATCCTAAGAAGATTTCGGAGAAGTTTTATTCTAGGACTAGCTGTCCCGGCAAACGTTGTTTTGCCATTTGTGGCTGTGGTGGTTTGACAACTGTTGGGTTCATTGGACCACGGCACTCTAGATCGGTTTTATTGCGATCGTGTTGATTTTCTTTCCAGTTCATGCAAATTGCGGTAGTTTCACAATTTTTCTACATTTTAGTTCATTTTCGTAACTTTTTTTTGCATATAAACACAGCCACCAAGAATACGAATCAAACCATGCAAGAGTGATCCTGATCGGTTCAGCCGTTCGTGAGTTTTGTTGCCTCAAAGGGACTTCAAACTCATTTTTATATATATAGATTAATCCCTTTGTCCAATTTATAAATGATCTCAGCCTCAAGCTCCTTAAAAAACAGAGTGCAACAACCAAAACGAAGACTTGGCAGGTCTTGCTCGTTGGTTGTGGTGGCGACGACGGCTTGGAAACACAGTGGAAGCGGTGCGGTGTGCAGTTATTTGTTTTCCCGCCTCGAAACACTCAATTTCGGTGTCGGTTTTCACAGATTTATTAACTATGTCACGGGTGCGCTCATTCATTTATTTCACTTAGCCACAGGCAGTGCCGCGCGAACTCAAAAAAAAAAAAAAGTAAGGCAGTCAGTGCACCAGCCAGCAGCGCCGCCGCGACCAACGGAACCGTGGCAGCCATTCGCGCGCCCGGCTGCATCGTCGTCGTTAGTTGGTTCGTTTGGCTCGGGCATTTTGTTGGTTTGCTACCACAGAGCAGAGACAAGCAAGCAAGCTAGCAGCAACTCAATCGTCACGGAGTTTTGTTGCAGTCAGTCACACACGGATTGTCTTTTTTGTGTCTTATTTCTAGCATTAGCTGTCATCGCCGTTGTCGTCGTCGTTATTTCTTTTGCATCGCTGCAACGTGCGGTTGCTCCGGCTGAAGGGTACCTATAATGTCGTCGTTTACTGCTCCATGTTAGTGTTTGACGGCAAAGTCTCACGACTTCTCTTTTTTTTCAAGGCGAAATTTACACAGTGAAAGTTGGACATCTTGCAGGCAAGTTGCTAATTTGACCTGACTTTAGCCTCCAGGAATAAGATTACAATCTGGGGCAAAATAAACTAGAAATGTTTTCAGAGAGTTCAGTAATGTAGTTGATTGCATTCCCGCTTCGTAAGCGGATGGCAATGGGTTCGAATCCAACAAAACACTTTTTTTATTCTTTTGTTATAGTTACAAAATTGAACTCGAATCAAAATCGAATGCTATTTCTGGTTATTTCAACTACACTATACTGGTTTACGAGTATGAGCATGCAACATATAGCACATATGAACATATAGCTATGAAAAATGTCTAAAACTCTATATTATCCCTCTAATAATCCCTCTAATACCCAACCCCGCATTTAGACGGGGTATAGTTTGAGCATTTTTGTAATTTTTGTTTCGTGGAAAATCATTTTGTTTTATATTTTTGGCTGATATTTAGAACTGTTTCGTATATCTCAAAATGGTTTTTGGTGTATTTTAAAGCGTGTTTACATTTTTTTTTAAAATCATTGAAAAATTGATGTTTTAGTCACCTTCTAGAAGTCATTGTTTATTTTGTATAGAATCGCTACAATTAACATATTTTAAATTTTTCCCAAATCATTCTATCGTAGTTTTACAGTTTAAGGGAATCGAATGCACTCTAAAATAATTTTCCCTAAAATTACACGGAAAATAAAATTTTCTATGAAAAAATTTTCAAATAAAAATATTTCAACAATAATCATAAAATTTCAAAATGTTTTCATCTCAAAAAATTCGTACCCCAAATAGGCTTCCAGGGAAAATATAAAACTGTAGGAATGTTCAAAAATAAAAATTAGAAAAATCAAAAACTGAAATTCACGAAATCGAGAATTAAAAAGAATTCCCTTCCAAAACATGTTTAAATCGATTTTAGATGACGAAAAATTATATTTAGATCAAAATAAAAAATTTGGCTATTAGAGGGTTATGTTGAATTGAGTGTTTATTGAATTTTAACAATTAAATAATAGCATGGAACAAGCTCACCATTTAACGTCCATCCATCCGCCGTTGTGTTCGCAACTATTATGCAAAATTTGCACCAACCATGCACTGGTTAAAAAAAACTACGAAGAAAAAAACACAAAACGCGCTTTATATGACAGATTTCTCAAAACTAAATCCTCTGAAAGGAAACGAATACAAACACACCGACAGAATGACTGTTAGCGACATCCCTATCTTGAGGGATGGGTACCAATCCCTCAGTATATGCGGGGGATTGGACACTACCCAACGATGATTTAGATACTTTTTTGGGTTCTGCGTTGGCGCACGAAGCACAAACACGAAACAAATCACAATAATCACCGAAAAGGTACACTCCCGATCAAAGTTTGAGGTCACCCCCTCAAAAACATGTCACTTAGAATCCCGTAACGTGGGTAGATCACCTTAGAACGGTGCGTTACGGTGTAAGATCTACCACATTGCATCAAATTTTAATCTTGCTATTTGGTTGCCTAAAGTGGTAGCATACCAGATTAAAATTTGATGTATTTTTGTAATGGTTGTTTTAATTTATGTTTTGTTTTTAACTGCTAATAAATCTTTTTGTTTCAGAAGGATTCAGGTAATTCTATTGTATAATAGTACCATGTTTAAAAAAATAGTATCTGTAACGAGCGTATCACTTATGCCTTATTCAATATTACCTAATCCTTTATTCTCTTTTCAGTGAAGAATCTTACCACCATTCCTGGCGCACTAATCAATATTTTTTTTAGCAAATCACGGTATAAATCACCATATTGATTCATATCTATATCGTTATCTGGAAGCGTTTGGTACGGGAGGTCCACGCTTCCCTCTTTCCCCTCGATTTCAAGGTGTAGAATGTTTTCAAATATTGACTATGTTGAAATCTTTCTATCCTTTGAAATCTTCTCTGCGGTACATGCTGCGCAGTTGGCCTGGCCGTTAGACAAGATAAATGATAGACTTGAAAAGTCTTCATTTTCCAGGATGCATTCAAGTAATGGCTGCGTTAGTGTGAGATTATTAGATTAGATTAGACCCCCTCAAAAACATGTCACTTAGGTCCATATCTCCGCCAATTTGCGTCCGATTCCAAAACCCTAGGTCTCATTTAAACAATAATAAGTCAAAGAAACTTTAAACATGATTTAGATGAAACTTTTTCAAAAATATTTGTATGTAAGCTTAACCTAAAGTTGCCAAATTTTATAAAAAATGAATATGAACTGGAGTACAGTCAAAGCAGCCATCAACAACGCAGCCGAGAGCACTATCGGGTACGTAGAACGGAGTCGACGAAACGATTGGTTCGACGAGGAGTGCAGAACGGTTCTGGAGGAGAAGGATGCAGCACGGGCGGTAATGCTGCAGCATGGAACCCGACAGAATGTGGAGCGATATAGACAGAAGCGGAAGCAGCAGACCCGTCTCTTCCGGGAGAAAAAGCGCCGCCTGGAAGAAGCGGAGTGCGAGGAAATGGAACTGCTGTGCCGTTCACAGGAAACACGCAAGTTCTACCAGAAGCTCAACGCATCCCGCAAAGGCTACGTGCCGCAAGCCGAAATCTGCAGGGATAAGGACGGGAGCCTCCTGACGGACAAACGTGAGGTGATCGAAAGGTGGAAGCAGCACTTCGACGAGCACCTGAATGGCGAGGAGAATGTAGGCACGGAGGACCAAGGCAGCGGAGGAAATGACTATGTTGGTGCAGCAGAGGACGGGAACGAACCAACTCCCACGCTGAGGGAAGTAAAGGATGCCATCCACCAGCTCAAAACCAATAAAGCGGCTGGTAAGGACGGTATCGCAGCAGAACTCATCAAGATGGGCCCGGAAAAGGTGGCCACCTGTCTGCACCAGTTATAGACTGTTTCAGAAATTATAAATACACTTTGTTTATTCAATAAAATGAACTGTTCTAATGATTTTTACTAACTTGTTTCAGAGTATAGTATATTGTACTCAATATTTTTATATTTCCTTTCAATTGTCTTGTTATTTCAAAGAACAGTCGAGTTCTCTAACAAATAGCCTTATTTTTCAAATTTGCATTTGCACAAAGGTGTTTTTTAATGATTTCAACATTATTTATCACTAAATACCAAAAATTATCTAAATTTTTATCACATTCGCTTTCTCAACAAGTTGTCTGAGTAATGCCTTGATCAAAATTTGGGAAAAATCGATAAATGCATTCCCACAACATTTTTTCGGAGATCAAGTTTCTTATTTTTTAAGGTTTTCTACGGAACATAAGAACTACCACACAGTTTCTTAGGTTTCCTGAACGCATTCAATCTAAACAAACTTATTTTTTCAGCTCATTCGATCCTTCAGATGACAAAGCTTGTCATACCACAAAAACGAATGCAGTAAGCAGTAATTAAGACATTCGTTTGCTTAACGTTTGTTGCTACTGGTGTTGTTGAGAAATTTGAAACAAAAAAATTTGTATTGAGAAGGCCCGTAATGGTGGTTCTTGATCAAATATTCCAGTAAAAATTGCTCTTACCAATCGAGAAATATCTTTTATTATCGATACAGCCATTTTTATTGTGTTTGGAAATTAAATATTTTATCTGTGAGACTTTTTTCTTTTCTACTATGCTACACTTTTTGACCACTTTGTGCAACTTCAAATTTTAATCATCTAGTTTACAGAACCCCATTTTTTAACTTTAACCAGAAACATTAACAAGATTGGTATTATTTGCTTCGTTAGCATGTTTACAATAAGAGCTAGAAGAATTTTTTTTGGAAATTATGCTCAAATTGAAATGGCAGTTAATCGTTAGTGTATTTATAATTTCTGAAACAGTCTATAGTAGTCAAGATCTGGGAAACCGAACAGCTACCGGAGGAGTGGAAGGAAGGGATAATCTGTCCCATCCACAAGAAAGGCGACAAGTTAATGTGTGAGAACTTTCGAGCGATCACCATTTTGAATGCCGCCTACAAAGTGCTATCCCGTGTTATGCCGTGAATACCAGGTCCCAACGCATCACCTGTTCATCGACCTCAAAGCGGCATACGACAGTATCGACCGCATAGAGCTATGGAAAATTATGGACGAGAACAGCTTTCCCGGGAAGCTGACTAGACTGATAAGAGCAACGATGGACGGTGTGCAGAACAGCGTAAGGATTTCGGGTGAACTATCCAGTTCATTCGAATCTCGACGGGGACTACGACAAGGTGATGGTCTTTCCTGCCTACTATTCAACATCGCCCTGGAAGGTGTTATGCGACGAGCCGGGCTCAACAGCCGGGGTACGATCTTAACGAAATCCAGCCAATTTGTCTGTTTTGCGGATGACATGGATATTATTGCTAGAACATTTGGAACGGTGGCAGAACAGTACACCCGCCTGAAACGTGAAGCAGCAAAGGTCGGACTGGTGGTGAATGCGGCTAAGACAAAGTACATGCTGGTAGGTGGGACTGAGCGAGACAGGACAAGCCTTGGCAGCAATGTTACGATAGACGGGGATATTTTCGAGGTGGTAGAAGAATTCGTCTACCTCGGTTCCTTGCTAACGGCTGACAATAACGTGAGCCGTGAAATACGAAGGCGCATCATCAGTGGAAGTCGTGCCTACTATGGGCTCCAGAAGAAACTGCGGTCAAAAAAGATTCACCCCCGCACCAAATGTACCATGTACAAGACGTTAATAAGACCGGTGGTTCTCTACGGACACGAGACATGGACGATGCTCGAGGAGGACCTGCAAGCACTCGGAGTTTTCGAGCGACGGGTGCTAAGGACGATCTTTGGCGGCGTGCAGGAGAACGGTGTGTGGCGGAGAAGGATGAACCACGAGCTCGCTGCACTTTACGGCGAACACAGTATCCAGAAAGTGGCCAAAGCTGGAAGGATACGGTGGGCAGGGCATGTTGCAAGAATGCCGGACAACAACCCTGCAAAGTTGGTGTTTGCTAACCATCCGGTTGGTACAAGAAGGCGTGGAGCGCAGAGAGCACGATGGGCGGACCAGGTGGAGCGTGATCTGGCGAGCGTTGGGCGTGACCGACGTTGGAGAGCTGCAGCTGCAAATCGAGTATTATGGCGGCAAATTGTTGATTCAGTATTATCATGAATTTGATGTTAACTAAATAAATGAAAAATGAACATTTTCTCACTTTTTCAGTGTTGACCTCTCTAAAAACTGCACAACGGTGGTAAATTTTAGCAACAACCCCTTCCGCACGTTTGTTCAACAATCAGGTCATCTATGCAGTGTCCTGAGTGCCTTGACTAGTCTGACTAGGATTCCGAAGAAAAATTGCCAAACTTTTTTTTTATTGCGAAATGAGGGGCAATTCACGCGAAATTTGAGTGTTTTTTCGCTTATAAACACTACCCATCTGTGACGATACCACTGAACGTCTCCGGCTGTCATGGCAGCTCATCAAAATAGGTAAAACCTCTACATATCCCTTGTGTGCGTTTTTGAAAAGTAGCACGCGATTCTTGAGGCTATCATCCTTGTATGAATTGATTCTCATCATCTTGTTGCGAAAAAAACATGCCCAGAATTCGAACTTCTTGCCAAATCTTCAAATTCAAAGCAGATTTATCAATGAACCCAAGCTTTTTTCTTCCGAGGACACTTCTTTATGCCATGGTTAACAACATCTGTGCACATAACACATAATGGTTTTGACGATATTAACATTTTTCGCGACTACGCTGACCTGACCACGCTAAATTTTCAACGTGTTTGTACAAGATTTTATTCCTCCTCTTGTCTTCAAAAAGAATGATGATTATGTTCATTGAGAGCGCCACTAGAAAATGTGACATGATTCCGGATTCTAAGTGAACATAGCTTTAGTATTATAAATCATCATCCATGCAAATGTTTACATTAACTTTTCAAATTCAAATAAATATAAAGACACTATTTCCATACAAAAAGCGTCTTTATACTTATTTGAATACGGGATGAATGACCCATAAAAGGTTAAAATCCCTGGTAATAAACAAACAAACAACTTATTTGAATCTAAAAAGTTAATGTAAACATTTGCATGGATGATTTATGGTACTAGCTAAAATTCATGTTATTTTAAGGTTGCAGCCAAAATTCCATTACAATCGAATCGCTAGAACAGATATTTTGATCCTCAAACAGTATGGAAATCAACTCTGTAGAGGAGCGGACCTGGTGTGATGGTTAGAGCACTTGACTATAACGCCGAGGACCTGGGATCGAATCCCACTCCCGACAAACTCGCAAAATGTGAGTTCTTCCATCGGAAGGGAAGTAAAGCGTGGGTCCCGAGATGAACTAACCTAGGGCTAAAAATCTCGTTAGTACAGATAAAAAAAAATCAGCTCTGTCTTTATACTTATTTCTCGCACTGTAGTTTAACATTGATTTTGAGGCAATGTATCTATAAATTAAATAAACCATCCATGATAATATAAAAAAAGATATGCACCACAGTAACTTCCAACATATTTTTATCCAGTTGAAAATAGTGCATAAATAAATCCTTTTCTAACGCACTTCTTAGAATATTTTAACCAATTTCATTAGTAAAGAGTGGTAAAAAATTTGTTCAAACAATTTTTTCATAACTTTAGACTGCGTGCACCAAAACAGCTTATTTGTGGACTAGCAATGGTACATCATATGTAGTTTACACCATAAAATTTTCAAAAATCATTAAGTATTGGTTGATATATAGATAAAATCAACAACCTGCCTTTTTAAAATTTTGTACAAAGCGCTCCATAGTAAATTTTCGGCAATTTAAGGACAGTAAAGCACAATTTTGATTATAGAACTACTGATACTGCTCCGACTCTTATGAAAAGTTTACAGTATAAAACAATTATAAAAATATGTTCTTAGTTAAATTTTCAGCCATTTTGTATGAATACTTCCAAAGTTGTAGCAGTTTGAACATGAAAAAAAAAACTTACCGTGTGCCACTTACGAAAATAAAACTTTGTAACGGCTAGATAAAATTGAATGAATTTTTTACACAACATTTTGACATGCATACTTCACAAACAGATAAATGTTCATTGAAATCGTTTAACTTTTTCTGGCTATATAAATAAAACAGTAAAAAATGTGTTCTTATTTTTGAATCCTCATTGTACAAAACTTTAAAATAGCAGATCTCAGGATTCAACAATATCTCCGCAAATACTAATCCGAATTTGATGAAAATTTTATGGTATAAGCTATATACTATGTAAGGTTTAGCTATATACTAGTACTGTTCCAAAAATCAGCTGTTTTGGTGTACGCAGTCTAAAGTAATGAAAAAAAAAAAATGTATGACTAAAATTTGACCGTACCATCCTATATTTCTTCCGCAGATTCCTTCAAAATGTCCAGCAGAGTATTCCTTCAGGAACTTCTATGTGGAGATTCTTTCAGAGCTTTTATCAGAGACTTCATCTTTCGATTACTCTAAAAATGCATAGTGTAGAATTAGCATAAGTTAAAATACACAAAAAAAAAAAATCTAAAAATGCAATCTACAATTTCTTCCACCTTGGATTCCACCTTGCATGTCTTCTGAGGATTCCTCCAGATTCCTTAAGAGTTTAGTCTGTACTGCCCATAATCGCATAGTTGACGTAACCACCATTGACAATGACAGCTCTCACAAGCTAATATCTATCTAATGTGCATAATTGTGACCAGTTTTATTCAATAGAGCACAAGATCTAATCACTAGCTAGACATCAACGTGGAAAAAAGCATAAACTTTTTATTATTCATTGTTAAAATGTGAAAAGTGTGCTGAAAACTACAGTGGCACTTACGTCAACTATGTGATTATGGGCAGTGTAGGGAATTAGTTCCTTCAGGGAATGGGAGTTTAGTTTGGGATCCGGCAACTCGATCTAGGGATTTCTCCAGGAACTTCTAAAGGAATCTCATCAATCCTGTAGGAACTCTTGGAGGATTTCTTGAAAGAACACCGGCAGGATTTCTCGGTGGAACTTCTGCAGAATTCCCATAAGGAACTTCCGAAAGGTTCCCATAATGAACTTCTTGGGGAATATCAGGAGGAACTTCTGGAGGTTCCCAGAACTAACTCCCGGAAGATTTATGTGAGGAACACCAGAAGGGCTCCCAGAAAAATAAAACTTGTAGATTTGCAGAACGATCTCCTTGAGTATTCAAAAACGCAACTCTTGGAGGAATCTATCTCAGAAGCAATTTCTGGAGGTTTCCTAGAATAAACTCCTGGAGGATGCCCATACCTGCTGCTTATAAATACCAAAAAAGAACTTCTGCAAGAGCCCAACAAAAAACTCGTTAAGAACTTTTTAGATTAGTCCCAAGAGTTGAAGAAATACCAGAGGAAACTCTTCAAAAAATCCAAGAAGCAGCTCCTGATGAAATCCTGGAAATATATTGGAGGAATCCCGGAAGGGAATTATGGGGGAACACCAGAGCGAAATGTTGGAGGACCACCAGATAGAATTACTGGAAGGAATTTCAAATCCCGTAGCCTATTCTTAAGAATCGGAATACTCCTGTAGAAATTGTGGAAGGAAAGTCTTGGCGAGTACCATAGACACTCTTGCGCAAATTTCAAGAGGATGTCTTGGTAAAAACCCAGAATGATTTTCTTAATTGATTTCGATTCCTGGTGGAGTTCTTGAAAAAAATCTCCTAAGAAACTCCGGAAGGAATTTGAAAAGATACATTCTGGTTAATCCGAGAAGGAACTCCTGAATAAAGGGCTTTAAAACTCTTTCCACGAAAAAATCTTATCGAACCCTCCCAGATCACCAAGCCGTGCGAGAAAACCTAGGACTTCTTGGGAAGTTCCAAGGTAGTTGCAAGTGATCGCATAAGAAGATTCTTTGAGATTTTCTAAAAGTATCTCAGAAGAAACTTCTATAGGAATCTGTGTATAAATTCCTGGAGGAATCCTAGTAGACACTCATGTAGGAATGCCTTCCGAAAAGAAATATAGGGTATCGGGATGCTTCGTTGGCATAGTCCTCTCGTTCGGCCTATCTCAAAATAAACCAAAAACTCAAACAAACACGGATAACTGGATATCGGAAAAGCTATGCGCCAAACAACAGTAACATTTCGTTTCAATTTTAGCCCTTTGGAGCATTAAAATTGAATGAAAATGTCACTTTGTTTAGCTTTTGTAGACGCCATGATTCTTCGGCTTAGTGGGTAGTCTATACACATGATAATAAATGACATGATTCTAGAACATTTCGAATTGACTTTTCAATAATGAACATTTAATGCGACGGTCAAAGACGCTATTTTGAACTTGCGTATTTGTTTTCAACGAATAATAACTATTTTACAAATTGAATGTGGGCCGAATATTGAGAACATTTTTTTCACTATGTACCCAAATCTTGGCCTTTTAAATGTAATTTAAAAGTAAGATTGGTGAACAAACAGAGATAATACTTCAGCAGAAATATTGAAAAAATGAGATAATAAGTGGTTCTAGTGCATGGAAAGCAATAGGCCAACGTTGTATCCACTAATAGGCCAATTTTTGTACCATAGACCAACGTTGCATACCATCGCATCGAATCTTTTCAACTTAATTAAGTAAATTCTTGAATATTTACGTTAATTTACTTCCAATTCGTGAAACATGCATTGCCTAGAGTGTGTAATAGGGTCAACATTTTATTTCTAGTGCTATTAATTCATGAGTTATGGTCAAAATTGTCAAGGCGGCTTGCAAATTAGGCCAAGGAATGGTACATATACCCTATTGAAATCACGTCCTGAGATATTGTTAGTTCAAGCAAGTGTGTCAAGTGCTCGACACTGAAGAAGTCTGTAAGTCGCAGACGAAATAGGCCTATCTGTCCGAAGATGAGTAGTGGAATTAAAAGAAATTTGCTCGTCCTTTTCTAGTTTTTCTTTAAAAGTTGCAGTTTTTAGTTTTTCTTTGGCAATTGTGAAATAATAGTGATTTTTTTTTATATCCTAACTAGTGCTGGTTTGTTTGTTTATTTTGGACACTTGACACCAGGGTGCATTCGTGTCGCAATCCTAACTAGTGCTTCAAGTGAAAAAAGTTCTACTAAAAGTTCCTAAGTGTTAGTGAAGCAAATTTGAGCACCACACGGAGAAAAATATAAAGTGATGTCAATCATATTACGGTCCCGAACAAGCATATTTGTGCACTGACTTTTATATAATCCTTTTCTGAGATTGTATCACGCATAATACAATAGGTCGAAGAATAATGAAAGGTTGAATTAATCAGAATTGAAGATTTGATCAGAGCAAGAAATATGATTCATACCACCATATTATGCTTACATCAACAATATTTATGGTTGATGGTTTGACAGCTCACTTATTCTCATGGTGGATTCAAGCATGTTTATGCTTAACTTGACCCTCAACTTGAGGGTTGAACTAACTATATCCGATGGTTGGTTTAAGCATACACTGAGAACAGATCAAATGTTGTTCGTATATTTATGATAAACTCAAGAATAAAATTATCTTTTATATAATATTACGGATATTGGAGCTCTATTGACCTGTAACACTCATCAAAGTGCGAGGAAATTCGTAAATCATTGCATGCCTTTGCTAGACGTGGTGGAGACAGGAGAAATTCTATTTCTTCTTGCAATTTGCAGGCATAAAATATCATTCCCTTCAGCTGAAACCGAACTAAATGCAAATCATGATTAAAAAATACTTATAGAAGTAAAACTTTAGTTTAATACATACCCACAGATTTCACAACAATTCGACAGAATTGAAGTCGTTTCTTAAAATTTCCGCCGCCATGATGAACAAATTTATCAAATTCTTTGTGACTGAGAAGACAGCAGCCAAGAGGGTTCAAGTAATGACATATATTCTTGGTTTAAGCATTGGATGGTTCATCTTCAATGACGTTGATCCAAACGAAATATATGCCTGGTGCAAACATCAAATCATTGTGGAACAACAATTTGAAGCTATTATACCAAGAATCTCGTTGAAGCTTGGTAGCTTATGGGAAAAGTTATATCGACCAGACAACATTTCTGTCCGTGCATGACACGCCTATACAATTCCAGAAAAAAAAAAATAGTTACATTATTGCTAATTGTGGATGTGATATAGCGATTAGTACTAGGAAAAAATGAGTATTCTGGAAATAAGCTTAGGAACTTAGGGATGTTTCTACACAAGCTAGTGGAAGCATGAAAACATAGCAATTCAGTGAATAACATGAGGACTCTGAAACAGTATTGCACACTTAGAATAAATCACAGTATTCGGTGAAAAATAAAATTACCGAAACTGGTCTGTAAACAAGTAAGTTACAGTATTACGGCAAAATCGATGAAATTACAGGAGAAAATCGATGGAATCTAAGAAATCACCGAAGAACCGGTTAAATCGGTCACATTTACGGGAGTACTGTGAAAATTTTACCGTACAGATCGGTGATGGGACTATTTCACCGAACTTTTTTTGTGTTCACATAAAATCACCGTAAATAACCGTACGTTCAGTGATACTCACAGTTCATCTACAGAAAAAATACATACTGAACGTCCTGCGAATTGTACAGTATATTTGTAAAAAGTACCGCACGCTCCAGTACTTTTGACAGATGCAAATTTCTGAGATTAATCCTAAAAGGGATACCTGGGGTCCATTGGACCCCAGGCGCCTTTCAGAGCTCGTCTTTGATGGAACAAACTCAGCGAGGTGACGAAACTGAGGCCTTGAAGGTATCCCTTTTAGGGTTAACAGGACGTTCGGTGATCTGTAAAATCACCAAACTTTTTACCGTACGTTCAGCTGTTGAGATTACGGTGCGTGGAATGTGTCAATGGATTTTTTCAGGATTTTTTTAACATTCCTCAAAAATCATCCCAAAGTTTCTACTAAGTATTTCGTTCCACTATCCACTGTTCCAAGTTCCACTAAGTAAATATCTAAAGGTATTCTTCAAATTATAAATATCTAAAGGTATTCTTCAAATTATTATATCCTACGCTTGGATACCTTTTTCTGCACTCTACTTAGCAGGTTTCAAGCGTTATATCATCAATCATCAATTGCAATCTCAGAAGCTATTGTATTCAAGCAAGATCATGTTTAGCAGGTCTGGTTTCGACACGATATACGAAATCAAACACGGTCAATAGGCATTTGGCCCTTTGTCAATAACCTATGGAAGTGCTAAAGGATCACTTCCAACGATTTTGTCCTAATTCCACCAGATAATCAAAAAGCGGTACCTTGTCAAAGGTTCGATCAAAACAAATCACATCCGCACAGACAGCCAGCCAGTAGCGAACAACAGCAATCAATGAAATGAAACACGACGACGACAGGATTAATAGTTGGCAAGCATTCAACCCGGGAGAGAAAGCGGCGACAAACAGACATATTTGTCACGCTAAATGTGACAACTTTAAGCAGTTATTTATGTACCAGCCAACAAAATATTCATCACGTCTTTATTGCTGCTGCAGCAGCAGCAGCCTTCCTCACCGCCGTTGCCGCCGCGCCGCCATTGCCAGATCCAGATAACAAAGGGAAAATGAACAACCAAAACTCACAAAAATCGCTATAATGACAAAATAAAACACTGGCAATGTGACGAAGCTCTCTGTATACAACAGTCAGTGTTGTTGGTGTGATAGCTATAGCTGCTGCTTGCCGCCCGTGCCACTCGGCCGATGAACGTGCAGCCCGGAGTACACTGTGACTGAGTGCGTTGAAAGCATTTCAGCAGCCCCGCAATGAGGCAAAAAAGAGACTCGTTTTACGTCTTTTGCTTTTGGTTTGGTTGAATCTTTTTCTCTCGGCACAACGGATTTTTTTTTTGCGCCTTTGCTTTCGGTTTCAGGCTTCAACAACACCATCTCATGTCGGAATGTATTGTGTTGTTCGTGTACGGGTGGTGAATATGTTGTTTGCAAGCAGCAAGACAGAAGCCCGATACGGAGCAGCTGGCAAATCCTAAACGAACTCCACTTCTTGGTCGATGGGCACCACTACCGCCAGTCAGCTCGGCAGCGAATGGAAAAAACTGTAGAGTCATGAAGACGTATTTTTTTTTTCTCGGAATCTGCACAACTGAGGGATAAGTATGTGAATCGTGGAGTCTTAGAAGTGTGCAAGAATGGCAAGAATCAATTTGTTGTACGTACTTCGAAATCATTTGTTAGAATCATCAGATTGAAAGATACCAAAAGGTATCATATGTTCAATAAATTGGACAAATTCATTACAATACGAGGTACGTTGCTAACAATACACAGAATTAACGAATGCAAACATCATAGGAAGTTGGAACTTTTTTGCTACGATTCCGATTTGTATACATTTCGTTATAACTCCAGTAAACGCGCGCCAAGTTACATTCATCTATTTAGTATTATACCAAATTCAAGATAAAAATGGTATCCTTAACATCCCTCAGCGCCCAAGTTAGAATGATAGCTGAATAAGAGCTTATTCAGCTAAAATTTTTAAAATTAATAACGATTTATTCAGCCTTAGTAAAGCAATAATGTTTGTTGGATATTAAGCAAGACAATGTTGAGGGTGATGGCAACGATTCCTGATCAATCCAAGATCTTTGACTTTACGTAATGGCTTCATTGACTTCAAAAGACACGGACACCGTCTTCAGCCAGAGGCTGTGCAGACCCAACAAAACTTAACGCTAGACAACGTTCACGAGCACCAGTGGGTACGAGGAAAAAACATTTCTTGCGAAAAGCTTCATTACTCAGAGCTGTGGAACTGCTCATACTGTTTTGCCCCATTTGGGAGGACGTTACAACAGACTGGCCAAAACGTTGATTCTCTTGAGCTCATTTAGATGCAAAAACCTTGATTCTCTTGAGCTCATTTAGATGCACTATGTAGTGTAGGGCCAACAGTGGACGAGAAAATGCATCATAAACTACTCTCTGTTTTTGATCTGCAAAATGGTGAGACGACACCACTAGCCAATCGATGACAAAGACCTCAAGCCAAAAGTAGTGTGCTTATAGCTTGCGTTACTGAAAACGAAAATGAAAGATTACGAAATGATCTAACGGCAACGACTTTAAGCGCGAAACAACGGACAAGAATTGGAATATAGAATGTACAAATTCTAACGCAACAGAGTAAACTGGCAGAAGTAGTCAATGGAGCATGACGTATGAAACTTGAGATCCTAGGACTGAGCGAAGTCTGTTGGCCGAACTTTGGCGAATACAGATTGACGTCGGGCCAAATTCTGTTATACTCTGTCCTACGAGGCGAACACGGTCCTCGTCACCGTGGAGTTGGTTCCCTGCTCAGCACTCACGTCCACGATACGTTCATGAACTGGCATGAGAGGATAATTGTAGCCAGATCCAGAACACGGGTTTGCAACCTTACCATGATCCAATGCAACGTGCCAACCGATGCTGCCAAAATGCAAGACAAAGAGAACATTTATATCCAACTGAATGCTGTCGTGGATAACAGGAGATCTACTCATAATTCAAATTCAAATTCCCTGAGTTTTCAAGGTTTTTTATACAGGGAACATTATGAAAGTTTATAATTATAAAAATAACCCAAATGTTCTAAAAATTATATACATTTCAAAAACTATACGAAAATATCTTCAAAAATCAAGTAAATATCTTTCAAGATTTCTCAGAGTTGCTCCTGAGATTTCTACTAGAGTTCCTTCCTGGATTTCCGCAGAAGTTTTTCACGAAATATCTGTTGGAGTACCTCTCGATATTGCTTCCAGAGGTTTTCCGATATGCTTCCAGAGTTTCTAACTCGATTCTTCCTGAAGATCGATCCAAAATTATTCAGAGTTCCTTCACGAACGTCACTTAGTAGTTTTCCAGAATAGCTTTCCAACAGTTTATCTCGAGATTTTCGCCGATAGTTTTCCGATATTTCTCCTAGACTTCCTCACGGAATTTTGCTCCCAGGATTCCATGACTTTTCAGTTCCTCCTTGGATGTCCTTAACATTTCCCCTCAGGATTACTCTAAGACACATTGCACGCGTTGCGTTTTGCGCACGCGTCAAATTTTTGCTTGCGACTATTGTTATTTTGTTCAATACATGTCAACCTGCATTTCAAATGATCAGATTTGAAGAGAAGATTCAATTCATGATGTCTAATTGTAAGTTGGGCCTTTGGGCTTCGAAAAAAATCAAGAAACAGAGCGGAACGAGACACCATCGCAAACAAAATGACAAATTATGTCTTAATTCCAAGAAATTTTCTACTTTCTCGTAACAATTTTCAAAGTTTCTAGTGCTATTTGAGGAATATAAGTAATTATCATCATTTTGGTGCAGAAAGGATCAAAATCGACTGTACGAGCACAAAAATATCGTTCAATAAAGTTCAAAAAACCGTGGTGTAGAAGTGCGTGGAATGTGTCCTTAGTACTTTTTTCCGAGATGTCTTATTTTGACTCAAGTTTTTTGTTTTTCTGCAGTTCCTTTCGATATTTCTTCAATGGCGGAGTTGCCCGCAAGATTTCACTTAGATTCCTTCGAATTTTCTCCAGGAATTTCTTATAAGGAGTTTCGTAAGATAACCCGTGCCAAAATCCATGCAAGAGCTCTGGGAGTACCTATTAAGAAAATCCCTAAATGAGTATACATAATCTTAGGACGGTAAAGATTCCGGGAAGAGTTCTGAGAATGCGGAGAAAATCTGTTTAAAAAAAATATTTCCGGTGGATCATTGCAAGAAATTCCAGAAGGCACTCCGGAAAAAATCTTAGGAGAACGTCCAGGGTAAAATCAGACGAAAAAAACTCTGAGAGACATCTTAGGACCAACACCGGGAAGAATCTTCTGAGAGAAGTTACAGGAGAAGCTCCGAGAGAAATCTCAGGTAAAACTTTAAAATCAACCCCCTGAGAACCTTTAAGCTTAGTTTCTTGTTGCCAAGTAGAGCACTCAAGTAAAATTCCACCTTTTTCCGCAAGTAATTTTGACAACTGATCCAGTATGGAAGAAACGTTACTTTTCCTTACGGAATAATAGCGCGGACTATTTTTCCGCAAGGAAAAGTGACAGCTCCATTTGATTCACACGGGAGGCGTTACGAGTGTTACGCTTTTTTCCTTACTTACCATCTACGAACTGCACAAGTAATTTTGAAGCGGAATCATTACTTGACCATTACTTGTCCTATCTTTTTGCACAGTACGTACGAAGTGGAAACTAGCCATTAAACTGAAACTCCTAAAGGACTGGTAGAGAAGAAAGCTCTCAAAAATTTCTTTAAGATTTTACAGGAAAAACTATGGAAGAAATCTCGGGAGGAACTTCTGCAGGAAATTGATGAAAAATTTCTTGGGAATCCTCGGAGGAACTTTAGTAGAAATACCAGGAATAACTCCTGTAATTTACAAGAGGAATCCCGAGAGAAATTCTAGATATTCTCTGAGTATTCCAGGTTTTTCCCTGATAAATAAAATTCCCCGAAGATTCTCGGTTTTCCAGGTTTTACCAAGTAGTAGACACCCTGCAGATTCCGAAAGATAATATTTTAGATCCTCATGGAAGACGTTGCGGTGAAAAGGTCCTTCGTCAAGGGCTAGAGAACCCTGCTGCGGATATTCCAGAAGGTGGAAGCGTAGAAGATCAATGGAGCGCCAACAAGAGCGCCTTCATCGGCACCAGCGAGAATAATTTGGGTGAGCTACGCACCTAGAGAAAGCAGTGGATCACAGATGACACCTAGAGGTAGATAGAGGAGCGAGGGAACGCCAAAGCAGCGATAGAGCGAGCGAAAACATGAGGAGCCAAAGCCGTAGCTCATCAGCGCTATTCGGCTCTCGAGAAAGAAGTGAAACGCTCCTGTACACGGACTCCCTTGTAGATGAAGGCGGGAAAGTCGGAAAGTGAGACTTAAATAAATGCTGCGGTGCCCGTGAGAGCCACGTCTGGACAGCTATTGGCCGATCCAGCTGACCAGCTGAAACGCTGGTTCGAGCACTTTGGAAACCTCCTTCAAGTGTCATCCATGCCATCACCATCTCAACATGATCCGCCAAGAGTTCGACACAATAATTGCAGGAGAAGAAACAGATATCCGTAGTATGAAGTTGAATAGAGCCTTGGGGTCGATCGCTATAAGCTGAGATGCTCAAAGCTTATCCTGTAGTATCCGGCATACTGCGGCATCAATTATTCTGCAACATACGGGAAACCGTGACATTTCCGACTGGCTGGATGTAAGGCGTCTCAGTGAAGATACCTAAAAAGGCAGACCTGACTGTATGCGGGCATCATGTTATTGTGTATCGTTCACAAAGTTTGCTGCAAAGTGATCCTTAACCGGATACAGCAGAAGATTGACGCAACTCTCCGACGGCAGCAAGCGGGATTCTGTGTCGAACGATCCTGTGTGGAGTATATTGTCACGCTCCGTATTATCCTGGAGCAAATCAATGAATTCCAGGAGTCCGTCTACCTGGTGTTCATTGATTACGAATAAGATTTTGACCATCTTGATCATGCAGATATGTGGACAATGGTGTCTCAGAGAACATCATAGGCCTCATTGAAGCACAGTGCGAGGCATTTTACTGCGAGGCAAGAGTACTGCACATTGGTATCATTCATGATCTCACCGGGGTCGTCGCTGGAGTAAGGATGTACATATACTGCGCTCGCTGATGATCCTCATCGTAATAGACGAGATCCTGGTAGGTGCGATTTACCGTGAACAAAATCGTCGATTGCTGTAGCAGCCCATTACCATCGACTCCAAATGACTACGAACTGACTGTTCTCTTGACAGCTCAAAAGCACTCTGATATGCAGGTCTTTCCACCAACGTCATCAGGACCAAATCGTTGGATGTAAACACGGTCAACCCTTCCAGTTTTACGGTAGCTGGGCATTGGCAAGCAATGGAAAATGTTGAAAGCTTCCAATATCTTGGTAGCCAAATAACAGCTGGTAGCGACTCCACCTTCGACGAAGGTGCACAGATCAAGAAGTCTAGGGTTGCCTTTGCGAGTGAAATGTATGAAAAAACAACCAAATTAGTCGACGCACCAAAGTCCGAATTTTCAACTCGAACGTGAAATCTGTGCTGCTGTACGCCAGTGAAATTCGGTGTGTATCAGTGGAGAACACTCAACGGCTGAAGGTCTTCATCAATAGATGCCTGCGGTATATAATTCGTGCATGGTGGCCTCACAATTAGATGTCCAACGTGATGCTCCATCGTCGATGACATCAAAAGCCGATAGCAACAGAAATTCGGGAGCAAAAGTGGAGTTGGGTCGGCCACACTCTACACTGGGGCGGGTCTGCAAGCAAACGATAGATAGAAATCCAACAGGACATCGCAGCAGAGGTAGTCCCAGAGGCCCATAACGGCGCAGCCTCAACGAAAAAATGAAAAGAAGTCGGCAGAAATTTGACCTGACAACAGGCCAAAGCGATGGCTGGCAATCGTCCAGGATGGAGATAATTCAATTCGGCTCTCAGCACCATTATGGGTGCTAAAGGAATGAAAGTAAGCAAATAAGATAGAATGATAAACACCGTTTTCCCATAGTGATAAACTAAGAAAGTTTCGTACAGTTTCAATTTCCAACCAAATGAGCTCATATATTAGGAGGAGGCATAGAATTTGATTACAAATCTAACAAACGGTGTGGAATAAAAACGGTTTCTTGAACCACCCACCCTGTGTACCATCATTAGTGCTTACAGAATTTCAGTAAAATCCATGCAATACTGTGACCTGATGCGATACGAACCATTAATCAATCAAGCAATCAAAAGCACATTTCCAGTTTATTTTCACTTGAAAATATGTTATGAAATAATTAATCTTGATTGTAGATCAAACTTTGTAATTTAATGGCTCAATAAACTTCATTCATCGTATGAGTGTTGAACAATGAGTCCATCCAATAATCCAATAATCTTTAAGCAAACCCCGCTATGGAACACCACACTCACTTACCGGAAGCCAGATCATTACCATCGTAGCCATAACTCCCCTGGGACCGACAAGAGAAAGACCCCCCTAACTTCCCAGAAGTGGTGGTATAGCGACGAAGCTTCACCGCAAGCCAATCCAGCACAGACACAGCAGCGGATTGATTAATTTCCCAAAACTCATCAAACGCGGCCATCTTCTCCATCGGCGCACAAAAACCCTGATCGGAACGCTCTCCCACGGCCATCATCAGACCAGCAGCAGCAGCAACAGCAAGCAGCTCACTCACGTCCTGTCTTTCCGGCAGGCAGTGCAAACCCTACGCTACGCTCAAGAGCGACAGGGGCACATCATCAGTCAGTCAGCCAAGCCACGTCCGCAGAGTGGGAAAATGAAGAAAACCTTTCTTCGATGAGCAGCAACGTCGTTGCCTTCGACGACGACGACGACGACAACGACGACACCAACGCTGCTAAAGTGCCCTGATGCCTTGGGTGTATAACAAACACCGACCATCCAAATCAAATTATGGATTAAATAACATATTAGCACGAACATAAAAACACAGGCCAGGCCAGATTGCCATCCGACCGTCCAACAATCTCAAACGAACCGAACCCACTTCGAGGAGGGAAGGCCAGACAGAGATGTCAACAACCGAAGCGCACAAGTGAGAGCAAACGAGCGAGATAGAGAAAGACCGAGAGAAAAAGGCCCTCCGTCATTGCGGGAGAGCACCACAAGCAATCCCACCCACCAGGGATGTTCGATTTAATTTCGTTAATGGAAAATTAAGATTTCTGTCGATGAAAAGTGAACAACCCTCGGGGTCGATGCAGCGCAAGCGTTCTACACACCGTCCGTCCGTTCGTGGGACCATCATCGATGGCTCTACTGACTGCAGAGTGTCACGGAGGGCAGTGTTTCCTAATCTGGGAGTCGTTCAGGCCATAGGTATAGGCCAAATGCGCAGATATTTAGCTAGACGTTACAGGAATATCTTTAAATTCCATCAGTTATAACTTTTGCTATAGCTGTGATAACCTTAAAATACTAAAATGAGAAGCATAATTGCTCCAGTGGGAATTACACTAAGAAAAAAAAATGTCAAGTTATTCCTGGAGAATGAATGGGGATATGAACGCCATCCACAATCTCCCTATAGCTTATTTATCAGCTACCTGCAGACCAACATACTTCTCGAATAGAGATTTACCATACACGGTATCTTCCATATTATAAATGTAATCTTATGTAATGGTATATTTGATATTATAAAATGTTTATTGACGGTATGCTAACGGTACAACTTATAAGAAACGGGCTTGGTGGTCTAGTAGGTGGTCCTTGCATGATTCAGTACCGTTCGACGGGAAAGACTGAAGAAGTGTACATACAATTATTCCCTGTATGATTCATCGTCTTAAAGATCTTATAAAAGATCCGCAGGAGTCTCTACTTATCTGGACCGGTAAACGATTAATAATCCAGATTATGATAGCACGAATAATCAGACAATTACATCCTGTACAATTACTGAATGATATCGATTTATTCGGATTGCGAGTTCTTTTGTGATCCAAATTATTTGTTGAACCTCGAGTATTACAGCACAATTTTTCGTGGTATCATAAACTGGATCATAAAGGTACCATAAATACAACGAATCACATTGATGATAACACGAATCATATTGACATGCCGATAACCAGAGTTGATGTACACGTGCTGTAGTCCCATGTACGGGAGCCACATTGCATGCAAGCTCCCAGGAGCACAGTACATTTTGAGACTGAAAGTTGTGCGCCTCATTTTTCTCAAGATGTGTCTCATGCTCATGAGCTTCGTCTCATGCGCTGATTAAATTAGAAAATTTCACGACAAAAACTTCCTAAACGAACGAGAATTGAAACCTTAACCTTTGCATTGAGAGTCCCTAGTCGTATCGCATAGACCAACCAGACACTTGTGTCGGGTACGGAAAAAAGATGTTGAGGTTCTTCGTTACTAAGATGTTGTTTTTCACCTTAGATAGGGGAGGAAGGGGTAACCCCGTCACCTTAAGCATTCGGATTTCCCAAAATAAATGTAAGACGTAAATTGATATTTTCAGTACGCAGAATATTTGATTCATTAGTTTTTTTATAAGACTTGTGCATTAGAATTGTCCAATTATGCTTATTCTTGCGAACAATGTACACAACACAATCATATTAAATATTGATGTTATTAATTCAGTGCGGGTAACACCGTCACCCCTATGGGGTAAGTCCGTCATATATATTTTTATAAAGAAATTTTTGAAGATTTTAATTTTAAAATATTTTCAATACATTTTTGATGTGCAGTGATGGTCTACAGTCGATACTCTTATAAAATCACTGGTCGGGGGAAGCAATTGGAATCCGCTTAATAGGAGACTAACCTTATGGGATTTGGGCTTTTTGGGGGTATGTCCAATTATCTCGGGTGTGTTAAGAGATAGCGCAATATTTTTTCGGCAAAGTTTTAGGGCTTGAAAAGATCTACCATTTAGAGCTACCATTTAGCATAATCCAAGATTCCAACTCCCCGCCCCCTCCTAAAATGCTACGTCATTTATGGATGACCCCTATATAAATTTCCCCGGTTGGTCATCGGTATGTAGTTGCGTGGCATCTAATTGAAATTCCTAGCCAGTTCAACAAACATCCGGTTATCCGAAAAGCATGACGGTGTTACCCCCTCCGATGAGTGCCGGGCTTACCCGAAAAGGCCACTTTTCTTAAATTACACTGTAATTTCTGAATAATTATTGAAACTGACCATTCAATGAATGGCACTAAAGAATAGTACAGATGAGAATACATGATTGATGAAAGTGAATTTCTGCACTTCTTTTGTAATCCAGAAGCTAAATTCTACCAACGAAATATTACATCCGCCGTTGGTGCAATGACGCGTGCGTTTGTTTTGTTTATTTTCTTCGTGTTTGACTGGTAAATTTGGGTCCCATTTGTCTCGAAAGAGTAAAAATGGTAAAAACAAATAAGGCGTGTGGCCAAAAGCTACTAAATAACTATTTTGTGGTAAAATCATTGGGGTGACGGGCTTACCCACCCTGACGGTGTTACCCGCTTTTCCCCTACCAACAGCTCACGCAGCGCATGAGACGAGCTCCCCGGGAGCTATGTGCCTAGCTCGCACCCACCAGATTTTCGTGAGGCTCCTAGCAGCGCAGCACACTGCGATTTTGAAGAGCTAGGAGACAATTTGGTGGGAGGCTCGCTGTCACATTTATGTACACATGAGCAATCGGAAACTCTGCCGATAACACGAATCATATTGATATTGACGGCCTATTATTGATGGTTTGGCCGACACAAAATAAGTTGAAGAAATTATGTTTGCAAGTGCTATTACATTTTTGCATATTTGAAACGTCGTCTATAATGATTTTTTCAGAAGCTCAGTAAGGGTCCAAAAATTCCACTCAATATTACAGACAGCATTTCGTTCAAATTTTCTTGAGTTGCCTCCCGGATTCGTATGGCATTACCTCCCTAAATTCTGCCAAATATCTACATGTATTTTGGAATGTATTTGTACAGGAATTTTTTCCGAGATTGCTTCTCAAACTCTGACTGTTATCTTTCCAGAGGTTCTTCTATGGTTTATGCAGAAGCTACTATAGGTTTTCTTAGGATACTCCCAGACTTCCTTGTAGGATTTTTCTAGGAATTCCTCTTGGGCTCCCTTCGAGTGCACTTTTTGAGTTAACTTACAAAGTTTCTTCCAGAATTTGTACAGGACCAACACTGGATTCTAAGATTTCCACAGAGTTTCTGTCGGATTTTTTCCGGGATTGCCGAAGAGATTATCCCGGAATTCTCCTGGATTTCATCCAAAGATGTATTTCCAGGAATTTGTGTTTAAGTGCCCCACGTGTGTTCTATCGGAAGTCTTTCCACGATTTCTTCCAGAGTTCTTCGCAACAATTTTCCAAGATTTCTCCAAGTTTCCTCCAATATTTCTACAGGGGCTAAACTCGAGATTTTTCTCAGAGGTTCTATCGTGATTTGTTTTCGAGTTCCTTCCGATAATTCAGAAGATGTTTCTCCTGGGATCTAAAGTACCTTCCAGGAAATCTGCAGGAGTTCTTCTCGTGAATGTTATCTGAGATATTCGCAGAGTTTATATCGGTATTGTTGCTGTTTTTTTTCTTTCTGCCGAGATTCTTCCAAGATTTCTCCAGAATGTGGAGTTTAGGATTTCTCTGGGAAGGAATCACCCCTCACGTGCAGCACACACAACTTACCCAGGCTGACGTTGGTTCGCAAGTGGCAAGAGTGAACGCGGTTGGGTGACGCCTGGAGTTGTTGCTACGCAAGCAGGGATGCTAACATTGTCTGCTTGACAGTTCGCATCACATTCAAATGCGCTACATCGCCTGCTGTGATCATTCTCTTTATCACAGCTTTATTCAGTACATCTTATATCTCACACAGAAGTACAGCCCGAGATTTTTGCAGGAATGCTTCTAAACTAATTCAGAGATTCTCCAGAATTTCTGCTGGAATACAGTCGCAAATTTTGCTGGAATTCCATGTAAGTTTTCTCCCGAAGTTCCTCTTGTGTTTTCTCTTGGAAATTTAATAGTTCTTTCAGAGTTGTTCTCAAAAAATCTCTGATTTTTTCCCAATATTTTCTACTGGAACTACACTCGGAATTGTCCTCAGAGGTTCTCCCGTGATTTCACCTCGAGTTTTTCCGGCTATTTTAAAAGAGATTCTTGCAGAATCCTGCAGAAGATCTTCTCTGGCTGGATTTCCCCTTAGATTCTTGCGGAGTTTCTGCCATGATTTCTGTAGTTTTTTTGATCTCCTAGGATTCAACAGATATTAACAGGAGTTCCTTGTAGGTTTTCTCCTCCAGTTCCTCTCTTGTTTATTTCCTACTTAAGTTCTATCTAAGAATTATCCGACATTCTTTCCTAAGATGGCTACCAGTTTCTTGCAGGATTTCTACAGTAGCTAATTCGGGATTGTCCTCGAAGGTTCTACAGTGATTTCTCTCCGAGTTCCTCCCGAGAATTCAAAAGGGGTTTTCTCCCCGGATTCTTATCAAAGTGCTTCTCGGGAATTCTTCCTCGGCTTTTGGTATGAGATTCTCCTGGATTTTTGTAGGTTTTCCTGAAATATTACAGAGATTCTGCCGGGAATTCTCCTGAAGTTCATCCCGAGATTTTTGCAGGAGTTCCTTATAAATTTTCTACCGCAGTTGCTTTCGGGACATTTCTTCCAGTGTTTTCTTCAAGAAATCTCCGACACTCACGAAGACTTCTCCCAGTTTATACCAAGATTTCTGCAGAGCTACAGTCCGGAATGCTCTGGAAGGTTATCCCATGATTCTTCCTCGAATTCCAAGATTTCAAAACGCGTTTGTCCCGAGATCTACACCAGAGTATCTGCAAGGAATTCTGCAGTTCTACGCGGGATTTTTACGGAGTTTCTCTCGGCATTGTTATAGTTTTTTTATGCCGAGATTATTACAGAGACTTTTCCATTATCTCTCCTGGAGTTCATCCGATATTTTTTGAAGGAGTTTCTTGTAGGTTTCTCCTGCAGTTCCTCTCGATTTTTTCCCGAAAAAATACCATTGGTTCCAGAGTGCTTTCCAAGAAATTTCCCAATATTCTAACCAGTTTATTACATGATTTCTACAGTAGCTACACTCCTCGCAGGTTCAACAGTGATTTCTTTTCAAATTCCTTCCGAGATTTCAGACGAGGTTTCTCCCGGGAATTCTGCAAGAATTCTTTACGGTACTTTGTTGTAAAATTTAAAAGGAGTTTTCGTCGGGATTTTTTGTAGATTTTTCTGTCTAATTTAATACAGAGATTTTCGCGGAATTTCTCCTGAAGTTCATTCCGATGCGTATGCAGGATTGTCCTGGAAGTTCATCCTATGATTTCTCCTAAGATTCCTTCCGATATTCAGAACACGTTCGTCCCGAGATCTCTACCAGAGTGCCTCCCGGGAATTCAGCAATTACTCTTTCTGGAGTTTTCCTCTTAGAAGTTCGCGGAGTCGATATTTTTGGCAGATTTCTGTCAATATTCTCCCGGGATGTCTTCTGGAGTTCATCTTGAAATTTTTACAGAAGCTCCTGCTACGCTGTCTTCCGGAATTTCTCTCGTGTTCTCCCATGATATCTTGTAGAGAACATTTCAAACATAATTTCTCCCATAGTTTCCCTCGCGAGATTTCTTCCGAACTTTCTCTAGAGTTTATTCCGGGATTTCTATGGGAGTTCTTCCTGTGATTTCTTTGATGATTCCTTTTATGTTTTCTGCCACAAGTGACATTTTTTTTTTAATTCTCTACTGTTTTGAGATTTCTCACAGTATTTCTTTCTTCCCACGATTTTTCCTGAAGTTTCCTTTAATCTGAGATTACCTCCGACGTTTCTTGTGAGGAATGACAGTATTTCAACCGTGATTGACCCTGAGGAACGGTCAGAGATTTTACGAGAAAACCCACATTTTGAGAGACACCATAGAAGAAATCTCGAACGGAATTCAGATGGAGGCTCTCAGAGATTTCACGAGTTTACTCTGAATCAGCTTCGGGAGCAATTTTGGAAGAACCTCTGGTAGAAATGCCGGTAAAAACTACATGAACAATCCCGGAAGCACTTCTGCAGAAAATCTAGGGAAAACTCTTGTCGAAAGCTTGGGAAAAAATCCGTAGAATGTGGAATAATCCACGAATGAACTGAATGGGTTGTGTTCAGACTGTTTTGCGAGTAAGTCCAGTAGGAAAGAGCAGTCAAGGGAACGAGAACGCTCACGGTCTATATTTAAACCTTGAAATTTCGAGGATTTTTTTTTTTGAGAAACTCCGGGTAGAACAATGGAAGATATCCAGGGAAATCAGTTAAAAAAATTGCCAGCAATTTTGGGAAAAATCACAGGACAATCCAGAAGTAGAAATCCCTGGAGAACCTTAGAGAAAAAGTCCGACAGAAACTCCAGTAGAAACTCTGGAAGGAATTTCGGGGGCAACTATTAAATTAGCGAAATTCTGGTAGATAGTCCAAGATAAATCCCGGAATCAACACTGGAGAAATCCCAAAAAACTTCTAGGATAAATGGCGCGAGAACTCTGACAGAAGGCCCAGGAAAACCTCTGAGAGAAATCCCAAAAGAAGATTCGAAAAAAATCCTAACGTGGAATCTCGAGATACTTTAGGGGGAAGGATCCCGGAATTCCGGTAGAAATTTAAAAAAGAACTTGGATAGAATGAGATCCCTAAAGAAGTTTCCGACGACATTTTGTTTTTTTTTTAATTTCTATTTATTTGTGAATTTTTAATTTAAATTCTGATAACGAAAATCTGTAAATAGCGATGACATTTTAACAAATTGGATTTAAAAAAAATCGGCAACGATAAAAACCTGTTTTTTTAATAATTGCTGATAAATTCTGATGAAATTTTGTGGAATTCCTTAAGGGATTTGCCTGCAAATATGTCCAAAATTCCAGTGTGAAGAATTTGCAAATATGAATCAACGAGTTGTATCAATAAACTAAAATTTCTTTGTTACGAATAAATGGTCACAAATTAATGCCTGAAACTTGTTTGGGAACCCCTGACTAAGATACCCTCTCTTCCTGAAGACGACGTTAAATCCGGATTCATTGTGTTTTTGTCAATGATAAAGTACCGAACCGAGAGTCAAACAGTATTATGTAGATGTTGTACATCGGGGACCGAGCTGTAGGTACCTACGAGGACACCCCGAAAAGGGGGAAAAGAATTCGACGAAGAAATACACGGGTAACCGCATGACGAACCGTGTGCCAATCTGGTGCTTCTGCTTCTGCTGCAGCCCTTATTCCAGCAAGCAGCACGTATTGTTTCGGAAGGAAGAGGGTCGCTCTTGCTGCTGCTGGCTGCTCTCTGTATACGGTCCGACCGACCGACTCGGAGTCGGCTCGGAAGACAGGAAAATGGTGACAAGCGAGCGTGGCAATACAAGCCGTCATGACACGGAACGCCACCGCCGCCACCACGTACCTAGCTATAGCTCTACCAAGAGGACCAAGAACCAACAACGGCCACCGGAGAGAGTGACTCGTGCACGAGCACGAGCTCCGGTTCTGCTTCCCTAATAATGTCGGGTCGGGTCGCTGGGATAGCACATCGCATGCATGTACGGAACAAACGATATGCCCCCGCCGCCAACAACAAGCTAGGCATCCTAGACTCTCTTGAGGAGAGGGGGAGAGAGAGTGTATCAGTCGGTGGTGCGAAGAATAGGCAACTAAATCACCCTCATTTCACTTTACTAAAATGCGATAAACTCATTGTTATTATTAGGTATAACAATTCATGTTTATGATCATCAACACAGGAAGGAACAAGCGGCGCACAGTTCTATACATGTATAAAGTAGAGCGATGACTACAGGAGAATGATACAAATTGCTTGCGAAGATATTTTTATTGTTTAAAAATGATGGTAAGTTAAGTAATTGATATCAATTTGAATCAAAAAAGTTGTATTTATTTCGACTGTAATATTGACTAACCTTTTAAGTATTGTCCTAGTAAATGTGAAAATTAACAAAGTAAAACAATTAAAGTAAACAAGAAATGACTCACGAATCTAATGATATTAGTGGACTAGAAAATATTGAAAAAGATTGTATCTTAAGTTTCTATATCTAAAACTATTAATAAAAATAATATGGAACGAACTCACCAATAAATATTTACTCTCGTGTATAGAGACTGAAGAGCACAAACAACGAGACTTTTACCATAAGTATTGGCCACTGACTGGCATGGCAAACGTCTTTGTGTTTACTAAATATGGAACACGCAAGGTTGATGTCAAACTAGGAAGAAAGTATTTCCCAAACATCAAGAGCATTCTGTGCTACCTACCTCTCCACTGTGCACTTATGGGGCCAATCTTCGTCGTCAGGAGGAAATTGCCCAACGGTCTCCATGGTGGAACAGGAGCGTAAAGTTACAAAAAGTGTCATTTGGGACAATAAACGTCGATATTCGGCTACGAGTTAGAGCTTTACTTGGCACGCGAGAGTTTATGTCTTCCTTTTCGGCATAACACTACGTTCTGTATGGAACCTAACACGCGTTTTTTTTCTTTCCCTAAACCTAACACGCGTTAGGAAATCGTATTAGGAGTTTAAACAGTTGTTGACCGATACTGAATTTAAAAAAATCGGAATCAAATGTCCTACTGAAGAAGAGACTGGACTTTTACACTTAGGTTTCAGCGCTGCATAGAGAACTAAAAAAAACAAATATGATCAAGTTACTGCAATTTCATTCGACAACCTTCACCATATCCTCGGAAAAATCCACAATTTCACTGTATCGTCGTCACTTCATTACATGTGAATAGCCTAAAGGTCCAACACTTCAACTACATTTTGCTCCTTTTCCCAAATGCCAATAAAATCCAACCAGAAAAAAAAAACTTTGTCAACAACATTATTTTCGGGTAGAAATTGTTTTCGGTTTCCTTCATCCAACAAAGCACATTTCATTGCTATTGTCACCTTGTACAAGGTGCTTTCCACCCGGAAAAATGTTTCGCCTTTTCGCTTCTGTACTGCGTGCTGTACCACACGAGCGAGGACGAGGACCGATGTCAATCTATTTTAGTGTTGCCTCTTTGTACCTACAAACACGCTATTTATTTTGTGGTGTTCTTGGAACTATTTCGTGTGAAGTGGCTGACCTGGAGCACTGAGAAACGGTCGCAACCCTGCTTGGTGGCAGCGGCCACCCTCCAGAGGCCAGATGCTCATAGTTGATTGTGACTTAGACCACAACTTCATCGAAATTATCTCTTTCTGTTGGTGATTGCTCTTTCGGTTGTGCTGTCAGTGCAAGGGTTTGCAATATTTTTGCGAGGAAAAGAGTGTACTCTTGGGTGAGTAAAACTTACAGAATCGATGTCTGTTCAGCAATTTTAAAGCAGCGTACGTTTCAATGAAATGAAACGAGCTTTGACAGAAAGCATGGTTTTCTGCCGAAACAAATTTGGCTAATACGTGCTACGCTACATGAACGACCCCGCCAGACCTGCGCAACCAGGTGAATACGAGATTGGTAGGGATGAAAGATTTATAGAATAAGGATGCGGTGTTTACGATCATGCTGCAGCACGGGATCTGGCACAACCTAGGTAAGGACGTAGCAGTCTTGAGGATTTCTTCCGGGATAGTAAAAAACGTGTTCTCAAGCAACACGAAATGTGTAACCGAAGTTCACTATATCCCGTAAAATTCTCGCGAAGCAGCCGAAATTTGCAGCGATAAGGACGGGGGTGTTATCTATGCAAAGATATGAAGTGATTGGAAGGTGGAAGTAGTATTTTAACAAATATCTGAATGACGTGCGAACACTGCAACGATAGTAGATCTGACTGTATCACAAAAGTATAATCTATAGTATTCCCTTGCTGAGTGAAGGTAAAAGTACCAGTCTAGACGGGCTCATAGTCAGAATCTACCAGACGAAGTTGCTAAAATGTCATGTGCTCCTTCTATGAGATTATCAACATTTTGTCAAGTTCGTCTTATGCAATTGAATGTTATCTAGCGGGCTTCATCGACGGCCGCTCGAAATTGTATTTGATTGTCTTCGACGTGCAGAAAATTATACGGACCATGCTGCCGCCACTCACATAACAGTTCCATCTTTGCTGGGTTTCCTATTCATATGGGACTGTTTTGCGAGTGGGGGCAGTTTAGTGCTTAGGGAAGTGGAACCATCTCGGCAGGGCTCCAATTTTGGGCACCTTTCTGCTATAACTCAGCCAATTTTGAACCAATTGACACAATTTTTGGAACGCGGTGAGATACATATAGTATATAGTCGTGTACAAAATTCCAAGTAAATTGGTTCGGAATTGACTGAGTTATAGCGAAGAGTGCCCAAAACACTGGCCACTTCCCAAGTGGCTAGCTACCCTACTAGGTCCCTGCACACCTTTTACTTGAAATGATCTACGATCTATTATTCTACCAGATAAACCTGGCAACATTGTTAGCGATAGTTTTAGCGAGCTTGTGCTGGGATCAATATCAAGGTTCTTTAACTAACCTGTAAAAGATCCTTGGAAGAGCATACACACTAGGGTGGCTCAAGCTTGTATGGCAAAACCACATGTCAAAAAGTTCGATAGGCCCCCTTCTCATTTCGTTCTATATGACGCCACGATGCTCTAGTCAAATTTTCAGCTAAATCCGTTAACATTAGGGCGGTACTAAACTTGTTTGAAGTTTGTATGGGCGTTTATATGGGAAAACATCGTTTTTTGCAGTTTTCTTCTGAGGGGTTCCAATTTCTCTTAAAACACGTAATCGATCCTATAGAAATATAGCCTGGGATATGCCGAAAAACTTTGTCGAAGACCGCAACGTGATCAGACACTTGCGAAAAAAGCTATAGCCTAGACAATACGGGCCCATTCAATGAGATTTTATTGCTATTGTTATTCCTTTACATGTTAAATGTTGAGCACCACCAGGTGGTCTGCGTGTAATATCTTTTCCTACAAGCTTCGGATGACTTTGCGGTCTTCGACAAAGTTTTTCAGCACATGTGAGGATATAAGTTCAATACAATCGGTTATGTGTTTTAAGTAAAAATAGTGCCCCTCATGAGAAAAATGCTAAAAACGATGTTTTTCCATATAAACTCCCATACAAAATTCAAATGAGTTTAGCACCGCCCTAATGTTAACGGATTTAGCTGAAAATTTGACCAGAGCATCGTGGCGTCATATAGAACGAAATGAGAAGGGGGCCCATCGAACTTTTTGACATGTGGTATTTTGAGCCACGCTAATACACACCAAACGCTTTCAGCAATATTTTGCTAAATTTTGCCGAGCTGAAGGGCCCAGCAAAATTTTTTGCTGAACTTTCAGCAAAGTTTACAAAATTTCAGCAAAACGTTACTGGTGATCAGCAGAGTTTACTGAACAAATCAGCAAATTTCAGCAAAATTTTTGCTGAAACCTTCAGCTCGACAAAATTCAGCAAAATTTGGCTGAAACCCTCAATCGATTTTTGGTGTGTAGAAACTATACTTGAAGGGGTGGTAGTGAAAAGTAAGGTCTGGAATAGTCATTTTAGGGTGACGTTCAGAACGCCGATAAGTGACCAAATAGTTGAACGCATCCTAAGCTAGTTCACCCTAAAGGTGACCGATTCTCGCTTATTTTATTTGGAATTCTATTTCATCTATTACAAATATGTCAGATTTTTATTTTTGAATTTCACGGGAGATTAAGAAGGGTTCCCGCTCGGAGGTTCCAGAGAGCTTTCAGGGGAAGGTGAGGGAGTTGCTTAAGGTATGTTTCAGAGGCGTATCATGGGCCATGGCTTATCAGGGAATTTCAGGAAAGCTTGGAAAGCTCCTGAAGAGCATTTTAAAGCCCCCATAACCCTCTAAATTGCCCCCTCAAAACTCAACTCCTGATATCCCTTTGAACAACCCTGTAACTGTAACGCTCTGAAATGTCCCTTTGAACGACCTGGAATACTCCTGGAAATCCTTGAAATCCCATGGAATGCCACTGACAAAAGAAACAATGCCAGATGCATATCCATGAATTTAGCAACTTTTAAAATAACATCACAAAAAATCTTATGAAATTTCTTGAACATTTTGACTATGAAATGGTCGCACAAATCTAGACGAACATTTGAAAAGGACCTATCTGCTTTTTGAAAACAAACATATTTCTGTTTCTGTAGGGCCCATCTGCATCCACCCACGCACATCAACACCCTTAACAGATAGCTTGAAGAACACTCTTTCTGATAAGGGTGTTGATGTGCGTGGGTGGATGCAGATGGACAGATACAGAGACAAAAACATGTTTGTTTACGCAAAACAGATAGGCCCTTTTCAAATGTTCGTCTAGAAATCTGTTTTCTTTGACTTCAAAATAGAAACTGTCGGGTGTCTACTCATAAGACAAAATGAAATTTCCTGAGTATTCCAGATTTTTCCAGGGGGAAATTTCAAATGTTTATAATTCAAAAATTGGCCAAATTTTTTTTTTCTAACTTTTTAGAAACTAAACAGATAATCTCCAAAATTAAAGTAAAAATTTTAAGGAAAAATGCGCAAGACTCATTATTTAAGAGATTCCACCAAATCGTCCAGATTCTTTTAAGATTTTTTTTAACAAAAATCCTTCGCATATAATACAAAAATCGGTTAAGGAGTATTTCAAGAACTTGCTTTGACATTTCCTGCTACAATTATATCCATATTATATACTCTTAAAAATCTGGAAAACTTTTAGGAGATAGACCAGTAATTCCACAGACTATAGGACCGTTGAGATCCAAACGATTTCGCACGTAGTTTCTCCAACGATTTTTTTTTAGATTTTTAAAGTTCCTTCTTATATTTTATTTATAGTTTCTCTTAGGATTAATCCCAGAACTTTTTTTCAGCGATGTCCCAGTTTCCCTCAGGATTTCTGTCAAAGTTCTTCACGAGATTTCTGCAACAAGTCTTTGTGAAGTTTATCGCAAAATTTGATACCGTTAGATATTTCTCCGAAGATTTCTTATAAGGAGACATTCCAAAAAAAAAACTCTGAAAAATCCTGCAAGAAATCCGGGATTGATTATGAAAGAAATCCCAAAAAGGAGCATCAAGAAACTCGGGATAATTTCTGATGAAAAATCCCGAGAAAATCAGTAGAAAAAATTATCTTTGGTGCATCAAAAAATCACGGGAAGAACTCCATGAGAAATACCAGCAGTAGCTCCTGCACAAATCCCAGAAATCTCCAAAATATCCTAGGAGAAAGTCCAGGATAAATTCTGAGCTGACTTCTAGGGTCAAAGCCTGAGAGACATTCCAGGATCAACACCGGAAGGAATCATCTTGAAGAAGACCCCGGGAGAAACTCCGAGGGAAATCTCAGGTGACATTTCAAAAGAAATCCCGCGAGAAACTTCTCGCGAGAACAATTCTCTTTTAGCGATCTCGTCGAGAATAACTCAAAAAATGAGTTCTGATGATCATCTATGCATAGAGTTAACATAGTTTGGGAAATAACAGTGCTTATAAAGTCAAGGGTGATGTGAGGATTTGCCAAACCAATTATTGACAACATGTTATTTATCTTCGGAAGTGCAATCGTAAATTTGCGCAATTGCAGCAAAAATGTTCATAATAGTGATTTTAAACGGAAAAGTGGCTTGAGTTGAAATGCTGTTAAAATAGGAAGTAGGGTCTTGTACCATTTGGGCAGGTGTACCTATTTTGGGCACTTGCCGTTATAACTAAGTAAATTTCAAACCGATTGATTTGAGATTTTGTATAGAGTTAGATACTGTACGTGCCTAATTCTATACAAAATTTCAAATCATTCCATTTGAAATCGACTTAGTTATAGTGGCAAGTGCCCAAAATAGGTACACCTGCCCAAATGGTACAAGACCCTATATGTGACTGACCCAAAAAGAGAGACCAAGATATCAAAAAGTAATTTGTTACCAGGCCTCTACTAGGCTATACTTGAATGTATACCAATGCTCTATAGTAGGATTATATTTTAATCCCGTCTAAGCACCACCTAATAATGATCGAGTCTATTCTTACCTCATGGCCAATTTGGTATCAACGACTAATTTATAAATTAGCTTCCTTGTTAAAAAATATTGTAAAAGAACTGAAATTTCTTTAAAATAATAAGATTGAATAATTGTCGCTCGAATTCTGTTTCCGTCTAGTCCACGTCTATTTCGGGCACCACCTGAATTCAATTCCCGGCACACCTTCTACCTCACAATATGGTACATAGGATGGTCAAAAACATGATTTGACCGTAGGCCTTTATTCGAAACGTCGGTCAAATTCTTTGCAATCCAAATCAAATCATGTGTTCAATGGTCGATTTAGTAAAAAAGCTTTTAAATTGAGATGGCTTTATAAAAACGACCAAAATATATCAATTAAAATTTTTGCCCACCAGATCATAGTACGCCATCACAATGCAACGAAGAAATAATACTCTGTAGTTGGGAAATTCAATGTTTTGTATGCAGAAAGTTCACGCGCATATTTGTTTGCATCCTTCTTAGGCAAAGGCAACTTATTGTTTACATTTTACAGACGGGAAAAAAGTTATTTATTTGATTAATGGAACAGCTTATGCTGCATTTTGCAGCTTCAGTAAAATACAACTTTGAAGTGCCACAGATTTTTTGAGGGGTGCGACTTGAATGTCAGATCGATAAGTTAATCTAGCGAAATGAAAATTGAACGGTGATGCAGAGAACATATAGGCTAGCTGCTGCTTTGGTGCGGTTTCCTTCGTCATACGTAAAACGAGAAAAAAACCATCTCGTAAGTGGAGTGAAATTAAAACGTGAAATTTAGTGTAATTATTCGATTTCCAGTGCTATATAGGCTGGTTATCGTTAGTCTACATCTTTTTGCTTGGATATGTTGAAACACTGGTAAAGGTAAGTAGAAATAATTGGCTATTTTCCGTCTGATGTGACGGGAATTAGCGCATGTGGAGAAACATTTTTATTCTATATTCCTTATGACTTTTTAGATAGCCTAGTGGAACTATTGCTATCAAGTTTATGAGGGCTTATTTCTATTAAGCCGACTAGTTGTTGGAAACATCCTTGCTGATTTCTGAAAGAAATCTAAAAAGATTCTTAAAACTTGTTGAATCCTTTTCAAGATTAATAACGAAATCATTACTGTGATGGAAATCCTTGGCAACCATTTAAGTCTGGTTAGTTTTGAAAAGGTTTACAGAGCCGTCAACCAGAAAAAAATCCATTTTGATGGTACTAAGAACTTCAGAATAAAAACCAGACAAACAAATCAAGAAAATGGAACGTATCGCACACCCTACCTGAACTCCAGCCCCAATCTAGCATGGCTTGACATCGGAAAAAGCGCTTATCTCGATGTGGTGTAGGTGACTAAACCAAATAACATCGAGTGAGCTAATTTCGCCCCAAACCGAGTTGCAGTGCCGAAGAAAGAAGCTTTTCTACCAACCAAAATCAACTACTTCATCGAGAAAAGAAGGAAAATACCTCCTACACACACCGGGGGGACGGAGTTTAGCAAGACTGGCGGCGGTCGGTTCGAACCCGGTGTCTCGAACGATTGTCCGGAAAATTGATTTTATTTTCGTGTGATTCCACTCGGAACAACGCCGCCAGTACCTTCTCCTGGGGGTGCTTCATATAGCTCTAGTAGTCAGCCACGACGATATTGCTTTTAGCACACCACGACGACGACGACGACGACGGTAGGTCGGTCACTAGGAATAGGAATCGATATACCTAACCAAGCTACACAGCACTGCTTGCTGCCGAAGGTACCGAAGAGCGAAGACCCGAGTTGAGCATGGGGGTGCATCATAAAATGATTGTACGAACACAGGCGTAGAAAAGCTGCTGGAAGAGAAGTTGCCAACCACCGGCCAAGCGCAAGCCAAGAAAACCTGGACAACGACGACGGAGGGATAGCCGACATATACGTATAGATGAAAGGAGGGCAAGCTATCAAATGCGGGTAAAGTGAGCATATGGCTCAATAAACATCGCTTTCAATTAAGGTTTCGTTCCCTTATGCTGCCGGTTCGTTCGTTGACGTCGACGTTGCAGGCAGAGCTGCCAGATTTTCAGATGTTTGCGGTACTGAAGATCTTGAAATTTCATGAAGAAATTTTCTGGGGTTCAACAATAAAAATACTGTCAAAATTTCGACGTCAAATACAACTGTTCCATGAAGGAATCGAGAGGCGTTGTGGTGATGATGCATTCACTCGCCCATCGCTGAATCCACATGTTTGCGGAATCCACTGCATCTTTGAAAGTTCATGTGAATTTCGTTTTAGAAGTGAAAGAGGCGAAAAGCGTCACAAAATCGCTTCAGTCTCGGGTTGCCCAATGTCAGATATATTGAATGACTTTGACCCTATGTGATCATCCTAATACACTTATCTTTATATGAAACAAAATCTGCTTTACAATGATTCCAAAGTTTCAAAAAATAGAAATCTGGCACCCCTGACGACAGGACTCCAGCTAGGAGGTGGTGAGGTCGAGAAGCGCGGGGTGCCGTGCATGTGTTGAAACGAACGGATGCTCTCCAACTCCAAGGTGACAAAAAGCGATTTTGATTGCCTGCAGGCAGGGATCTTGTTCGCTCGCTCGCTCGCTTCGGAGGAATGTGTTTCGGTGTTGATTGTGTCTCCCGAATTTGTCACATTGTTTTAATTGTGTCGCACATATTATGACCCATGCTCGTTCGTTGTCATCACCGACGACTTTTGGGCGGCGGCGACGGCGATGTGTATGACAAAGTTGATACATATTTTTTTTATTCGTTATTATTTTTTTCCTCGGATTGTTAACCACCATTTCCCGTTGTTATGTGCAGCCAGGAACAGCACAGATGGACGGATATTGATATGGTGTGCTCTCCTCGAGGTATCCTTGTCTGGGCGTGCGTGTGTGTGGGTTGCATCGTGCCCCCGATGTTTGTACATGTCATAAACGGTACTAATGGGGTGCCTGACTGGGTTTTGATCGCCGGAAGTGAATTATTAACGAAACAAGAGATTTTATCTGGGTTGCAGCGCACAGCAACACTCAACTAGCAGCCGCCTGGCGTGGGATATTGTTTCCGGTTTTATTGGCTGAACGAATACAAAAGTGTGCACAACAACGTGGTTGGTTGACCGTAACGAACGAGGAGGCAAAAAATGCGACCGTGCGCGATGACATTTGCGACAGTTATGATGAATGATTTAATCCTTTTGGGGATTTCATGGTTTGCCGTACACATTGTATAGCAAGCAACGTTTGATGTTGGCTTTTCTGGTCTAAAAATGGAATACGTGTCATGATACCGTGTTATTATTTTATCGGGTATTTATAAACGTGTTCTAGGTCGCATGCTAAACAATGCCTGGCTTGACGAGTGTCTTTTTCAACAGTGATCTACGTTTCAGCTGGAACTCTATCCGCTTTTTGAACTAATCACTGATTGTCTTGAAGACTGACAATAATCTACCCAAAGAGGTACTAAAGTGGCAGATTATGATTGAAGACCACCCAGCTGCATGATGAGCTTGATTACTTCAATTCCCGGTCGGTCCAAGTGCTTTTCGTAACGGAAATATACTTAGGCATATACACTACCCGTCATAAGTACGGACTCACTTAAAAAAGTATTGCAACACTCAGTTGAATATTGCAAGTTTAGCATCAGAAAAGAGCTACATTTGTGCTGCTTTATCTCGAAATCCTGATAATATGCAAAGGTACAGTCTTCAGCAAAGTTGTGCGGAATGTCGTTGGCATCACAATGACAAGCAGTTTGATTCGCAATTCTGCCGCTAGGTGAGCAATGAGCTAGTGAGCATGGAAAATGAAGATTTTCAACTATGTAGCTTTATCTCGTGATCCTGATGAGATAGAAAGTTCAAGTCTTCGGAAAAGTTGTTCGAAAAGTCTTGGACATCATAATGATAAGCAGTTTGGTTCCCAATTCTGCCGCTAGGCGACGCTAGTGAGCATGAAAAAATGAGCATTTTTAACTAGTTCTTTCTCGTGGTCCTGATGAGATAGAAAGTTCAAATGTTCTTCGGAAAAGTTGTTCGAAAGGACAAGGACATCTTAATGACAAGCAGATTGGTTCGCAATTCTGCCGCTAGGTGACGCTAATGAGCATGGACAAATGAGCAATTCTTACTAGTTCTATCTCGTGATCCTGATGAGATAAAAAGTTTAAGTATTCGGCAAAGTTGTTCGGAAAGTCATGGACATCATAATTACAAGCAGTTTGGTTCACAATTCTGCCGCTAGGTGACACTAGTGAGCATGAAAAAATGAGCATTTGCCAATGACAAGTAGTTCATGAAGTGAATTAGACCTGAATCACTTGAATGTTATATGGATCAGACCTGAATCATTTGAATATCAAGTGAATCAACCCTGAGTCACTTGAACATGAAGTTAACCAGAGCTGAATTACTTGAATATCAAGTGAATCAGACTTGACTCTCTTGAATATCAAGTGAATCAGTCCTGAATTACTTGAATATGAAGTGAATCATACCTGAATTATTTGAATGTCGAGTGAATCAGGCCTGCATCCCTTGAATATAAAGTGAATCAGACCCGAATCACTTGAATATGAAGTGAATGAAACCTGAATCACTTGAATATGAAGTGAATCAGACCTTAATCACTTGATTATAAGGTGAATCAGACCTGAATCACTTGATTATCAAGTGAATCAGGCCTGAATGACTTGAATAACAAATGAATCAGCCATGTATCACTTGAACGTGAAGTGAACCAGAGCGGAATTACTGGAATATCAAGTGAATCAGACCTGATTCTCTTGAATATGAAGTGAATCAGTCCTGAATCACTTGAACATGAAGTGAACCAGACCTGAATTATTTGAATATCAAGCTAATCAGGGCTGAATCACTTGAATATTAAGTGAGTCAGACCTGAATCACTTGAAGATCATGTATATCAAGTAAATCAGGCCTAAATCACTTGCATGTCAACTGAAGCAGACCTGAATCACTTGAATATAAAGTGAACCAAGCCTAAATCAGCCTTGACTCAGACCTGAATCATTAGAACATGAAATGTATCACACTGAATCACTTGAATATGAAGTGAATCGGACTTCAATCACTTTAATATGAAGTGAATGGAACCTGAATAAGGAGTGAATCAGTTAGTGAACCGGAATCACTTGAACATTAAGTGAATTAGACCTGAACCTTTCGAATATGAAGTGAATCAGAACTGAATCACTTGAATATGTAGTGAATTTGACCTGAATCACTTGAACATGAATTGAATCAGACCTGAATCACTTAAATATGAAGTGAATCAGACCTGCATCACTTGGATTAAAACGACTCAGGCCTGAATCACTTGAATATGAAGTGAATGAGCCTTGAATCACTTGAATATGAAGTGAATTATACCTGACTCACTTGAATATGAAAGTGAATCAGACATTAACCTCTTAAATATAATGTGAATCAGACCTGAATCACTTGGATTAAAATGGCACAGACCTGCATCATGAAGTGAATGGAACCTGAATCAATAAAATATTAAGTGAACTAGACCTGAACCACTTGAATATTAACCTTCCAGGACGCGCGCCATCAAGCAACCCGAACTGCACCGCCCTCGCGCTGTATACGAAAAGCGAGGTTTTTTGGTAGTGTTGTACTTTTTACAACAGCGCTGAAGGCTTAAGTGAATCAGACATTAACCTCTTGAATATGAAGTGAATCAGACCTGAATCACTTGAACATGAATTGAATCTCTCTATTTATTTATTTATTTATTTATTTAAATGGTTAAACATCAACAGGCTACGTATGAGCCCAAATGATGATACTTAATCCTAAATGTCCTAGTTCTAAAATACATGGTCAAATCTACATAAAACATCAAACACAAAACAAAACAAAAAACACGGTTAATCTGGTCTAGCGAAAAACGAACTGAACATTCTGCGAAGAATGGTACGGGTTAGGTTAAAATCGAAAAGTGACGCGACCCTATTGAAGATTTTCTGCAGTCCGTTGACACCGCCAAACATGCTAAAGTTAGACCGATGTATTGGTAACCGTAACATATAGTTGTTCCTAAGAGCTCGTGGCTGAACGTTGAGGTTTATCCGTTCCAAAATGGCCGGGCAATCTATATTCCCCTGCAGGGCATCCGAGATAAGTAGTGCTCTTAGCAGTATCTCTGCGAACCGTTAGTGGTTAGGTTTATAAGCTGGCATCGGCTTTCGTAGCATGGAAGTCGATACGGATCCGACCATGGTAACCGCCGTAGTGCATACCTTAAAAACCGTCGTTGCACAGACTCGATCCTTTGGACAGCATTGTTGTACTGGGGTGCCCAAACAACCGAGCAGTACTCTAATATAGAGCGAGAGAGAGCACAGTAGAGAGATTTTAGGCAGTAGATATCCGTGAACTCTTTGCCAGTCCTGAAGATAAATCCAAGTATTCCGGAGGCTTTTCCGATAACGTAGTTGACGTGCTGTTTGAAGTAGAGCTCAGAATCCAGAATAACTCCTAGGTCCTTTATTTGGCTAACACGACCAATTTCAGTACCGTGCAAAACATACTTATGCAGAATCGGACGTTTTTTATGTGAGTATGAAATGACAGAGCACTTTGACGGATTAACATTCATCCGATTTAGAGTACACCAATCAGCAAATGCAATCACCTGACGTTGAAGAGAATCGCAGTCTTCAAGCGAGCGAATTCGAAGGAACATTTTTAGATCGTCCGCATATGACAGTCGAGGCCCTTCGATCACCGAGTTAACATCATTGAAATAAATTAGAAAAATCAACGGTCCCAGGTGGCTGCCTTGTGGGATGCCGGACATAGCAGCAAACGAACAAGATTGACAGTCGCCTATGACGACAGACAAACAGCGACCGGTGAGATCAGACCTGAACCTTTTGAATATGAAGTGAATCAGACCTGAATCACTTGCACATCAAGTGAATCCAGCCTCAATCTTTTGGAGTAAAATGTCTCAGGCCTCATAATTCCTCCCGATTGTTTTTCAAGGATCCTTCTAGGCTTTCTTCAGGAATTGTACGCGGATATTCTTCAAGAATTTAACCCGGGTTTCTTTTCGAGATTCATTCATTACACCCAGGACACATGGAATCTCTGATGAGATTCCTTCGTATTTTTCAGGGATATCTTCTGAGATTCTATCAGGAATTTCTCTCAAGAATCTTTCTTCAGGGATTCCTTCTTTTTGAGATTACTTTTCATTGACTCCTCCGGAGATTTCTTCAGGAATTCTTTCCAAAATTCAAAAGCCGCCATGATAGCAAAAAGTTTGGGAACCTCTGAGCTACATCTATCAATTCATCAGATTATTGTTAATAATTGGGAAGATGAAGAATTGCTCACCAGCTAGTTGGATGATCTCATATGCCCAATCTACAAGAAAGTATATACAGACTAGAGTGTACCAATTACAGAGGGATTACCCTTTCAAATTAGGCGCATATAAAATACTGTCACGTGTCCTGATCAACAGACTGAGACCTCTTGGGGAGTCCTTCGTCGGCGAATACGAGGCGTGTTTTTGAGTGAGGGCCGACCAACGACAGATCAAACGTTTAACTTGCGGATGATCCTTGATAAATTTCAAAAATATAACTTGCAGACTCACCATCTGTTCATTGATTTTGAAGCAGCGTTCAGTGAAAAGAAATGAGCTTCGACAGACAATGTCGGAACATGGTTTTCCGGCAAAACTAATTAGGCTAATACGCGCAACGCTGGATGGATCAAAAGCAAGTAGTATCTATCTCGTTTGTGACCTTGGATGGATTGAAGAAGAGTAATGCTCTTTCAAATTTGCTGTTCTACATTCCCGTTGAAGGAGCGATTAGAAGGTCTGACGTGCAGAGGAATGGCATCATCATCACACGGTTGCACATGCTCCTAGGCTTTGCGAACGATATTGATCTCATCGGCATCGATCGTAGAGCAGTGGAGCAAGCTTATGCTCTTCTGAAGAGGACAGCGAGGCTTGACGATTAACACTACCAACACGAAGTACATGATAGCGGGTAGAGGCAGAGGCAGGCCTAGTGGTGTTAGTGCTGAGGTAGTAATTGACGAGAATGTTTTTGAAGTAGTTGAAGAATTTGATCATCTTGGAACACTTGTGACAATCCTCAGCGGACAATTCTCGGTGAGAAACAAGGAAATGAAGTGTGGCGCAGACGCATGAATCACGAGTTGTATCAAGTGTACAAAGATGCGAATATTATTAAACGTATAAAATACAGCAGACTTCAGTTGTCTGGACACGTGGTGCGAATATCGGAAGAAAGAATAGCGAAAACAATATTCAACAGGAAACCAGGTAGAGGTCGGCGACTTCGTGGGCGGCCGCGAACGCGCTGGCTGCACGCGATTAAACAAGAACTACGATCAAATAAAGTAACTTTGTAGCCAACAAGGTTCAACAATTGTGAATTAAAAGTTCAGATATTTGTTTAGAAATTTGATTGGAAATTCGTTCCGAGATGTTTTCTATGATTTCTATCGAAAATCTGTCCATAATTCTTCCTTGAATCCCTTTCGGGACTCCGGCTTAGATTTTTATCGCAGTTCTCCCATAGGACTCTTCTTACGAGTTCTTCCTTGTATTTACCAAAGATTTTCTTCTGGTGGTTCGTCGGAGTTTTTTTCTGACTTTCTCCAGTTGCACCCGAAGGATTTTTACGTATTTGCTCCCATACATAGTTTCTCCCGAGATTTTTTCGGCGTTATAAGAATTGTTTCTGCAATTTCCACCAGCGTTTCTCCCAGCTTATCCCAGCTCCCACAGCTTATCTACAAGAGTATCTGCTGAAGTACCTCCTGGAACTTCTCCGAGAGAGTTTCCCGATAGCTTCCAGAGTTTCTTGCTGAATTCCTCCTTGACAGCCTTCCATAACATATTCAAAAATCCTTCAGGAATTCCTCTAAATGGTTTTCCGAGATGGCATTCCAACAGTTTCTTCCACTATTTTTTTGGAAACTCTTGCAGAAATTCTTTTAGGGATCTATTCCTGAGAGTTGTCCAATAAATCTCTTGGATTCACTCGCGGAATTTGGTCCGTAGTTCCTCCCGGAATTTCTTTTAGAGGTTTTCACAGTTCCTCCTTGCGTTTCCTTAATATTCTCTTCAGGCATTGATCCCAAAACTTTGCTCTCGAAATGTCCCAGTTTTTCTCAGGATTTCTTCCAAAGTTCCTCTAGAGATTTCTCCAATAGGTCTTTGCGGAGTTTCTCGCAAGATTTTACCTGTATTCCTTCCGATATTTCTCCGGGAATTTCTTCCGATGAATTTTGTAAGAAGTTCGGTAGCAACTTTGAAAGAAATCCCAAAAAGAGCATTCAGAGTTTTGGGATGATTTCCGGTAGGGAGTTCGAGAAGAGTTTAGAGAATAATCCCAAGAAAACCTGTAAAACAATAATCTCAGGTAGATTACTGCAAGAAATGCGATAGACAACTACGAGGAAAACCCTGGAAAAAGCTATGAAAGAAATCACTAGAAGAACTCCATGAGAAATATCAGCAATAGCTCCTGCAGAAATCGCAAAAGGCACTCTTAGGAGAAAGTATATGATAAATATAGAAAAAAAACTTCGAGAGACATCCCAGGAGTAACGCCAGAGGTAATCATCCAAGAGAAGTCCCGGGAGAAACTCCAAGATAAATCTCAGGTGTATTACTCAGGATTCTTACAGGAGAAGCGGTCACGGAAAAAGTTTTATTTTGTCAGAATTCAGTATGACAGGAAAATAAAAAATAAATGCGAACTCAAAAGGTTTAAAAAAACATCACATGATGAAGTAAACGAAGCTGCCCTGAAAATAGTATTAATTCCCCCATTTGTGGACAGATATTCTCTATCCCCTCTTACTCTCCGATATGATTGATATTTACCTTTTCCTAAGTCTTGCAAAGAAAAAACTGGCCTGAAATAAAAGAAAAATACATGTTGATTAGATGGGAATACGTACAAGTAAAATCTAAAATCTTCAAAAATAAAACATATAATTTCGACACGCAAACAAATAAAATTTAACAATAACTTTCAAGATCTCTTATCAATAAACGCCAGCGCAGTTTTACGACCGCAAAACAATTCAAAACCACTTCTGACTTTATACACACACAAGAAGATTTCAACTTCCTGGAATCGTAAAACAAGCCGACCCTCGGGATCAATTCCCATTCTTGAGCAGAGTGGCAAACATATATCCTACCACCGCCAATAATATACCTATGTATGTACGATGATAGGTACACCAGAGCACACACTTCAACTCGGAACTGAAGCCAGCCGTGTGTCAAAGTCTCATAACTGCGCGCGTTTATGGTGGCTGAAACACGCCGCCTGTAAGGTCATACTCCTGCCCTGTAGCTCCAATCCAATCTTCGTACGTCCCGGAGTATAGGGCCCATATAGCCGAGGCGGTAAACGCACGGGTATTCAGCATGACCATGCTGAGGGTGACGGGTTCGATTCCCGGTCGGTCCAGGATCTTTTCGTAAAGGAAATTTCCTTGACTTCCTTGGGCATAGAGTATCTTCGTGCCTGCCACACGATATACACATGCAAAATGGTCATTGGCAGAGGAAGCTCTCAGTTAAAAACTGTGGAAGTGCTCATAGAACACTAAGCTGAGAAGCAGGCTTTGTCCCAGTGAGGACGTTACGCCAAGAAGAAGAAGAAGAAGAAGACGTCCCGGAGTGCGGAGCAGACGGAAGACACCAACCAACCAACCAACTCCAAAGAGCTCACATTTTACGACGTGCTCGGTGAGACGCTTCTTCTGCTGCGAACGAACGAACGAACGAGTCGGTCGGCAAACGGAAGGAATTCCAAGAGTGCACCTCACACAGCAGATTATGATGATTTTCTCGGTGTATTACAAATTCTTTTCGGGAGGGTTTTTCAGCTTTCATATTATCATCGCGCACTCTCTTTTTTTTCGTTCCGTCTTTTCGCTGCCACGACGACGACGACGATGACAGCGAAGTATTCAATGTGTGTTTTCAGCACGTGCATGATGATGATGATGAAGGGGTGTATGAAAGAGTAGACGTCGACCACCGAGTCAATTTTGGCTTTGGTTCGTTTCGCCTGTTGTTCCGGACACTTGAAGCGTCTTTGTTGTAATCTTGCAAAAGAGTTTTAAAACAGTGATTAAGATGTTTTTGAAACATTATAAATCGAGCTGATTCTTTTTCAATGCAGTAGAAATCAAAACTCAGCTTCACAAATAACACTCAGTAGATCGAACTTAGTCCGTTTTTAAATGTCACACTAGTTGCTACGGTGCACTCACAATAGAAGCCATACGATGAAACAGGATGGAACCAAGCGTGACTGCGTATGACAAAGCACAACAGATGGCACCGAAAGAGAACGAGTGGTGGTTTCGGTTTTCCTAGGGTCAAAGGGCTAATAGTTGACTTGTAATCCCATACTTTGCTCGTGTCTGTCCTCGACCGGAGCGGCCAGAGAGTTGACGTGCTAACGAGCTTACTCTTTTGGACAAAGTATGAACATTATAAAGTACTTGATGTTAACGATTGTCGTCGTCGTTGTCGTTACTTACTATTGCATAATGCAATTTGCATTACAGTTGAGAAGTAATACAATGCACATCACAAAGTTGCGTACAGTCTGATCGTTACAAGATTTGTCTAGCTAACAACTCCAATGACGAAATAGATCACTAGAAATGTACGGGACCAACGTTAGACACCATATAACGAGAATTAAAAAAAAACATTAAAGTTAAATGACGGAAGATTTCGAAACTTGCTTTTCATATTACATAGTTAATGAATCTCATTAAAATATTTTTCAAGACTTACAGATGTTGATGTTTTCTTATACATAATTTTACGACCATTAAATATTTTTAAAGATTTTTTAAATCATAAAATTTGAATAGGTCGTTTTCCTATTTTTACCCTTCTTACACCCATAAGAAGGGTATAAATAGCGCTCGAAAAACCGACTTTCGATCCGAGGCCCGCAGGGCCGAGTCACATTTACCAATCAACTCTGTGTGTGTGTGTGTGTGTGTGTGTGTGTGTGTGTGTGCGTATGTTACAAAAAAAAAGTCACGCACGTTTCTCAGCCGTCTGATATCCGATTAGGATTCTCTTAGTTGCAAATGAAAGCTACAACATCCTAGTAGAACCCTATTGAATTTTATTACGATCGGATGTTTGGTTACCGAGATATCTTTCAAAGAGTACTTTGAAGTAACATAGGTTAGCTTTTTGAGACATTTTTTACATTTAGCATATTGATAATTATCTCAGCCGTCTGTCAACCGATTTGAGTTCTCTTGGCAGCAAATGAAAGCTACAACATCCTAGTAGAACGCTCTGAAATTTTATTTGGATTGGATATTTGGTTACTGAGATATCTTTCGAAGAGTACTTAGGAGTTATACAACTAAACTTTTTTAAATTGTCAACAAAGTTTATCATACTAAGTATCTCAGCCGTGTGTCAATCGATTTGGGTTCTCTTGGCACCAAATGAAAGCTACAACATCCTAGTAGATTGCCCAGAAATTTTATTTCGATTGAACATTTGGTTACTGAGATATCTTTCGAAGAGTACTTAGGAGTTATACAACTAAACTTTTTGAGATTTTTGACCAAGTGTATCATAATAAATGTCTTAGACGTCTGTCAACCGATTTCGGTTATCCTGACACCAAATGAAAGCTACAACATTCTAGTAGAACCCTATACAATTTCATTAGGATTGGACATTTGGTTACCGAGATATCTTTCAAAGACTACTTGGGAGTAATACAGGTTAACTTTTTTAGAGATTTTTGACCAAGGGTACCATAATAAATATCTCAGCCGTTTGTCAACCGATTTGGGTTCTCCAAGCACCAAATGAAAGCTACAATATCCTTGTATAAGGCCCTAAAATTTTATTTCGATTCGACATTTGATTACTTAGATATCTTACGAAGAGTATTTCAATAAATTCTTTTTTACCCTTCTTACACCCATAAGAAGGGTATAAATACCGCTTGGAAAACCGACTTTCTATCCGAGGCCCGCAGGGCCGAGTCACATATATCAATCAACTCAGCTCGACGAATTGAGCAAATGTCTGTATGTGCGTGTGTGTGTATGTGTGTGTGTGTGTATGTGTGTGTGTGTATGTATGTTACAAAAAAATGTCACTCACGGTTCTCAGCCGTCTGTTGACCAATTTGAGCTCTCTTGGAAGCAAATGAAAGCTACTACATCCTAGTTGTTCGGCTATGAACACAAGAGATTTAGGCGTAGCACTGGACTGTATTGGGTATAGCACAGCGGAAAGAGAACGGGGGGATTTCGGACCGCGAGGGAAAAATCACTGGATCACTTTAACACTACACTTAATACTTTATTCTCTTTCTCTACTATTTACACTTCACTTTGGATAATTTCACTTCGCGTTGTTCGAGCCACGCGAACGCTCATAACTTATTCACTTTTAATTTGCAACTGACTCGTTACTGTGAACGGGTCGCATATTTATACCCACAAATTCAGTATTCTGGAATCACGTGGAAGGCTCCACACGCGCGTAGAATCCACGCGACGTGTGTGGAATCACCATCACTACGCTAGCTGTGACGACAGCCAATGATGATGATGATGACGGGTGCGGCTACGACGGCGGCGCTCGCTACTGCTCTCACGGTGGGTACTCACGGCACTCGCTCTCTCGCTGTTGGTCGCTGCTATTTCGTCGGCTCGAGTGAGTGCACGTGCTTCGTCACGATGATCGATGATGGTTCCGATGCAATGGTTGGTTGTCGCGCAGCTTACCATGCTGCTGCCGTCATTTGGAGCGTATGTTCGCGAACACTAGTAGAACGCTATTGAATTTTTTTTCGATTGGACGTTTGGTTACCAAGATATCTCTCGAAGAGTACTTATGAGTTACTTCTAAACTTTTCAAGATTTTTGACCAAGTGTATCATAATAAATGTTTCAACCGTTTGTCAATCGATTTGGGTTCTCTTGGCACCAAATGAAAGCTACAGCATCCTAGTAGATCGCCCAGAAATTTTATTTCGATTGGACATTTGGTTACAGAGATATCTTTCGAAGAGTACTTAGAATTTATACAACTAAACGTTTTGAGATTTTTGACCAAAAGTATCATAATAAATATCTTAGACGTCTGTCAACCGATTTCGGTTATCCTGACACCAAATGAAAGCTACAACATTCTAGTAGAACCCTATACAATTTCATTAGGATTGGACATTTGGTTACCGAGATATCTTTCAAAGACTACTTGGGAGTAATACAGGTTAACTTTTTTAGAGATTTTTGACCAAGGGTACCATAATAAATATCTCAGCCGTTTGTCAACCGATTTGGATTCTCCAAGCACCAAATGAAAGCTACAATATCCTTGTATAAGGCCCTAAAATTTTATTTCGATTCGACATTTGATTACTTAGATATCTTACGAAGAGTATTTCAATATATTATTTTTTTTTATTATTATATTCACTTGTTATCTTGCATTTGTTTTTGACCAGTCTATGGGAAATTATTTTTTAATAAATAATGCTGACCTAATACAAAGTGTATACTAGCAGGTTATTGTTTTCAACAAAATTGTGAATAACAAATACACAGGAGTTTTATGAAAACTAACAATATGGTAAATGAAAGCTTTGAATTTATATATTGTGGGAAAAATGCAAGAACCAGACAGCCAAAATAACTAGCTAATGCCAAAACTGATTAACTTAGTAGATATATCATTTTTGTCGTTTTTACACCATAACCATGAATACCAAGTACTTCGGAGCTAATTTATTCGATTGATTAAGAGATATTAGGCAAAGTGTATCTCGCTGATTTTCTTATCCATTTGTTAATCGATTCAAGATCTTTTGGCAGTTAACAAAAGATACAATATTCCAGAATATGTAAGCTATTTTTTTAAAATTTCACACAAGATTCTAGAAAGTGTTTTGCATTTCTGGTAGTTTAGTCCATGGTCCATGATGCTATTTTTGGAAACCAATCCACTAGATGCCAAATCCACAATATTTTCTAGAACTTTTGGTCCATCACACAAAATAAATATGATAAATACAATTAATACAACAATAGTTTTAATAAGTGTAAGAAGGGTTCTGTTCTCCATAGGTGGATTAAATCGGGTTTTTATACATTATAGGCGGTTCCTTAAGACTCAGAAAAACTTATTTTGCAGTAAAAACGAAAAAAATAATGGAATAATGGACAAACATGTGAAAAATAGATGGTTTCGAAAAAATAAGTTTTACCCGAGACTTCACCAATTTAAATAATAGCTTCATCATCAAAATAGAAGTAATTAAGTATACTTCAACGCCTGATTATGTAAGACGCCGATTTTTACTTCAGTATTGTGTAAATTTCGACCTAAGCTGAAGAAAGTTAGATCAAACTATGAAATTGCGTTTGTTTACTCTCATAGGTCTCACTTGTCCCAGATGCTGAAATGCACTGGGGTGAATGAGAGCAGTTAACTAAAGGTAATAAATGAAAATAAGTTACCTCTTTTTCGCTTGAAACAATTTGCAAGCACTCCAAATATTATCCTGAAACTGGAAAGGTTGACTTTATTTGTTATTCTTTTTTTAAACGACGAATGTAGTAGAGTACGTTAATCTCACTTAGTGAATTAAAAATCATATATGAACAACAATAACATATATGGTCTCTTTATGTTGGAAACAATAACAATTTTTGTATTCAAAGTATCTGTTGGTGTGGTACCTACACTACCCGTCATAAGTACGGACTCACAAAAAGTATTGCAACAATATTGCATCACCCTGACTCACCTCGATATCTCCAAAACCTGAGGACTTACAAGGATGCTGTCTTCAGGAAAGTTATTCAGAAGACCAAAAGCAACAACTTTTCTGAAGGTGTTGTAGGTGTTCTGGTTTTAGAGATATCGAGGTGAGTCAGGGTGATGCACCGGATTCTCACTTGCCCCGGGGTACCTTACCCTAACAAAGATGAATATGTTACACTCTGTCCGGAAATCATTTCTCCTCGAGAGTGCCGCCTATTCTTCAGAATTTCCTACGTAATTTTTTCCCAGATTATTTTCCTTCAGAAGTTCCTTCTGACGTTCCCACAGCACTTCTTTCTGGGATTCCTTCAAAAGATTTTGTAGTATCCGAAGAAACTATTAAAAGAATCCCAGAAAGAACTCTTGATTTCTTTCTGAGATTCTTTAAATAGTTTCTTCAGATAATCCTGCTGGAATTTTTTTTTTTTTCAACAAGTTTTTATAGAATTCCCGCAGGAGTTCATTTTGGTATTTGTGCGCAGCAGAAGTTTTTTTTCTGGACCTTTGATTTGGAATACTTCCAGAGATTTTGCTGGATTCTATCCTCTTTGGAATTCCTTTATGATTTCTTACTACGTTTCCTCCAAGAGTTTCTTCTGTGAGTCTTCCAGAAGTTGCTTTTGGGTACCCTTCAGGACTTTCTCAGAAAATTCTCCAGAAATTTCGTCTGGGAGCCCTCCCAAGGAACACCTACAGAAATCTTCCGGAAGATGTTTCTGGAAGTCCTCCAGAAGTTCGTTCAAAAAATTCCCCAGAAGTTCCTAGTGGGTATACTTCTTTCTAGTTCTTTCTATTTGAAGCCTACAGAAGTACTTTCGAGAAATCTACCAAGAGTGATGGGAGTATCGACTGTATTCTGTGCGAATCGGATTTTAACGGCATCAAAACGAGGTGTTATCTAATCCGACGTTTCGACACTTTGGATGGTGTCTTCTTCGGAGACTTTTTAACTACCAAGGAACTCAGTCTACAATGTAAACTAGACTTTCACATTAGTTCACAATACTCTTCGAGTACCCACCCCAAACACGTCCCTGAAATTAAACCTACTCATTCGATTGATAGCAAAGGAGGCTGAACACTGGCTGGAGCGGCTTCTGCTCCACCCGTCCGGTAAACGTGCGCGCAATCATTTTGATGACGACGAGAATAAAATATTAATTATCCATTCATAATGAGCTACTTGAGTTTCATTTTCGTTTTCCCTACTGAGACCGAGAGTAAATGATCCAACGAACGAACACCCGACCAGCTATCTTCTCCACCACACACGCACGCACGCACGAACGCACACAGCTCTATCCCTTCCCCGAAGAGAGTGGAAGCGTCGAGCTTTTATGATCCTCCTGTGGGCCCCCTGGCACGGTTGGTTGCCTCGACAGGAGTCGGAATGGTTTGGGAAACGATGAACGGAAGAGTGAACGGCAACGTCGACGACGACAGTCGACAGTAGTAGCCGAATCCGGACCGTTGTTGTTGCGTTGATATGGGTATAAAAATTTGCTAAATCCCAGGGCACTTTTAGTGCACACGTATCGCCACGTCCGGAATACAAGATGATATGTAGATTGCTGCCCGTCCATGGAGTACGTGACACGTTTCCAAGGATTGCCTTTCGATGACTATGAGGTAGTCACCGGACGGTATTACGCAGTCATGCAGTGGAATCGCCGTTCCTTGGAGCAGAAGCTGTTGTCATCTGTAGCCACCACAACAATAGACAGAAATGCCGGGCAAATGTTCGTACAATAATGACGATGGCTTTCGACCAGCTTCCCATTCACTACATCGGACGTGTCTGATGGAGGTACGTACAGTGACCGGCAGAATGAGGTTAACGCCAGGAAACTGTTCTTACTTAAACAATGATTTGAAGAGTAATTGGTTGTGAAGCGTTTTGAAAGCCGTGATAAAACCAAAAATATGTCACTCGGAGTGACCCGGCTTCCTTTCAGCCACGAGCTGCTCCACAGTTGAGACTGTCAGTTACTGTCTGACTGTCATTGATCAATATAGGTGAACCTTTTTTCCTTCCAGTCACTGTACATAGAAAACCACTTGTGCTGCTGTTATCCCATTTGGGTGTCCTTTTCATAGACTCCCAACGGTTTCCCCATTCTCCACACTACACCATGGACAACAACTCCGACGACACCGACTGCAAAACGATGATGATATTACTGCTAGCTGTTGTTGATACCACCCATCCCTTTCCCTACCCCTCCCCATAGTAATCGGCCCGAATCGTCGTCGAGTATGTTGTCTATCGGGGTCTAATGTTTATTAAACTGCTTACATCTACTTAATAATATTAACAGCAATCAAAACGAGCCGAACCGCTGAACAACAACGGCAAAGGAATACACGGACACGGACCGTTCGGTTTCAGTTTCGGTGTCTGATGATGATCTGCCTATAACAAAACACATACTTGCGTACAAACAAATACGCTTCCGTTGCCGCCGCCAAGCAAGCCGAACATTAAGTGCGCACGTCCACTGACATCATGAGCAGGATTGGCATAGATGGGCATGTTCTCTTTCTGGGTGATGGTGTTACACAATGCCCACCCGACCGATGGAAACGGGTGCTGAGTATGCCGATCAGTAAGGGACTACAAAAAAAAACTAAGAGAGGAATTTTTTGTTCAAAAAGATTTACACTCCGATTTTATTTTATGTCCGTTTATTTTACGCAGAATTGATTTACTTTTACTTTAATACGTCCAAAATTAAGATTACCATTCATTTCAATCATTGCTCTAAACTAAACCATTAATAGTATTCCAAATCAACATATGTTCAGTAAAGTTCGATAGGACAACAAAGGCCAAGCAATGATTGCTTCTGATATCATTATTTCTTATATTAGATGGCAACACTGTTCAAATAGAATCATAAACTATTGTTGAATATATACTATATATTGCATAGAATAAAATGAAGTTTTTTTTTAAAGCTGACTACACTGCTATATAATTCACTACAATTGGGATGGTGTCCATGATCATTTTAGTTTGAAGTAACGTAACACAATATCAGCAAGTCATTTAGATTTACTATGAATGCTTGTCTTTGTAAAATTTGGTTCTTCAAAACTATCTCTGCAATTGGCAACACTGCATAATGTTAACCCTCGAGCGATGGCGCGGTTGTATTTTGTACAACACGTTGAGAAATCTCCCTTTTTGTATTCAGCATTAGCGTGGTGCTGGCTGGCGGTGGCGTCCAACCACGCGAGTTATGGAAAGTTAAACATCGATCAACACGATTCCAAGATAATATATCGAATTCGATCGTTCAGGTAAGATTATGTAGGAGTCAAGTGGAATCTTCGGCGTCATTTTAAAGTACAGAATTTTTTGAAGTCATTTTATGTCATAATTTTTGTAGTAGCTGGCAACACTAGATTCCAATACAGCTCAATATCACAAATCCGGTGTGAGATAAGGAATTCGAATGTTCGGCAATCTTATAGAACAATTTTGGCAAAGACGACACATTTCTATCTGCTTTGGATGCCAAGATAGAGAAGTCTAAAGCTTTACTCTACAACTAGCGCGACCTAGTGGCGAAATCTCCAACTAATTGGTGAATCAGCAGACGACACATTGCTGTCTGTTATGGATCCCGAGATAGACCTAGCGCCACCTAGTGGTGAAATCACCAACTAATTGGTGAATCACCAGAATGTTCTTGTTTTTCTGAACAGCTTTGTTGAAGACGACACATTGCTATCTGCTTTCGATCCTGAGATAGAGAAGTCTAAAACTTTACTTTATAACTAGCACCACCTAGCGGCGAAATCACCAACTAATTGGTGAATCACCAGAATGTTCTAGTCCTTCTGAACAACTTTGTCGAAGACGACACATTCCTATCTGCTTTCGAGATAGGGAAGCTGAAACTTTACTTGTTAATTAGCAACAACCCCAGTTAATGGACAGCCTTAAGTAGATCGATCAGTGTTGCCATCTGCGGTCATAATTCCATATAGTGAATCACCACACGTGATGGCCCTTGGAGAAGGTAAACTAGCATCTAGTATGTATGTATTTCTATGGAAATTGGTCAGTACTGAGATTTTTTTACGTCCAATTTGGTTTACGCCCCCGATAGTGGACGTAAATTAAGGTCGAAGTGTATATGAAGTTGGCTTTATTAGAAATTTCACTTGAATGAATGCCTATTGCAAGAATCCGATTGGAAGCATCATTGCTATGCCTCTAGCACTCAAAATATCCTGCATCATCAATGTTACCTCGTTTAACGGTGCTTACAACTATTTTTGCCTTCATCCTGTCCTCAACATGCCATCTCGGATACATATTTTCCAAAATGTTCATTTATTATGGTTCATTTTTTGTAATGTTCATTTGTTCGGATAGCTATCGTGTAGGATGTTCGCTAAGAGTACGAATACGAAGGCAGGGAACATCCATCGATGATGTAAAATGAAATTTTATTTTAATATGCAACCATGAAAACTTTGAAGGATTGAAATGATTATTCAATCATTTCAATAGTTCCGCAAGTTCATATGTTCTTAGGGATGCTCATTTTGCCTCCAAAATAGCGTAAGTAAGGAACGCTTTTAACGTTGAACGATTTGTCATTGAAATCATCGTCATCATCAAACATTTGAAAGCCGTTTTTTCGTTCAAAACAAAATTCTTTGCTATGAAAATATATTCACTGTACTACACATGAGGAATAGAATTCATTGAATATTTTTTCATGGTCGATGTTTTGATTCGCTGTAAATCAACTGCTTTTTATTTTCCTAAAAATGATGACGGATGCTTGAGCCTTTAAAAATCAATCTTTTTTATTTGCATGCCAAATCTATGTCGTGCGAGACAACATTAAGTGTCTGCAAAAATGGGTTTATGGTTATAAGACATAATGTAGAGGCAATACGAAATATAGCTATCTTGAACTAGCTTCGATCTATTGTGGCTCTCGACGAACAAGTATTCAAATGCTCTTGCGAAGCATCCTAGAGGGTTGGGATCTTCAGCAAAGCTATCTAGATTGATTGGAACTATACTATTATATATTTGAGTTTGATCTACATCTGTTTAAACTGATCTAGATAAGTTTTACCTTTCAATGCGACACTCGAGTGTTCTTCACATGCATATCTAGGCATAGGGCTAGATGGATGGATTATCTAGGCATAGGGCTAGATGAATGGATTCTTCGACAAAGTGTATCGGATTGGTTGGTACTACATTCTTACGTCTTCGGTTTTGGTCTAGATCAGCTTTAACTGATCTAGATCACTTGTATCTTTCGATATGGTTATCTAGTGTTCTGTGTATGCATCCTGGAGGATCTTCGAGGAAGTGCCTTAGATTGACTGGTACCACATTTGTAAGCATTCGATTTTGATATACCTAAATTCGATGTCATTGCTCTAGACATTTTTTTCTTTTTGTTTGTCTGTCTATTGTTTTGGATATTCATTCTAGAGAGTTACTGATCGAGATCAATTTCTTCTTACTATAAAACTCTCTAAACCTCTGGATATTAATTGTAAGAACGATAAATGTTATGTCTTGTCTCGCGTTGCGTATTGTGTGTCTCTGGATATGCATCTTAGCGCTACCTAGTGGCAGAAAATCGAACCAATTGGCTATTCATATGAACGCCTTTGATCTACCAAATAGCCTTGCCGAAGCAACCATCTTTCTGAATCATCAGGATTCAGGCATAAAGTAAATTGAAAATTTGTGTGCGTCTCCTAGTGTTGGAATTTTGAATTATACGGCCCATCATCTGTAAGTTCTTGACCAACCGAACAACTTTGCTGAAGACACCAAATCTCTAATCAGGATGCTGATTACAATTACGACTGTTTGTCTTTTATATCACCGAAATCATGGACCAACAGATGTAACATTAACGACATTACAATCTCATATATCCTGGGACCCCAATCCTACTTGGAGTGTTGGTGCCTTTGGCAAAGTTGTTTGGCTGGTCAAGGTCTTACAGATGATGGGATGCTTGATTCGAAATTGCACATAAATTCCTCCAGGGGGAATCTACGAGATTGAAAAAAGGATTTACTACGAGATTAGGGAGGGAAGCTCCACAAGAATCTAGGAGAAATTTTCCAGAGATTTTAGTGTGAATCTCCGAGACTTGAAAAGGATTATATACCAGTTTTCAACTAGGCATCTCCACGAAATTCCAGAAAGAATTTTCACGAGATTACGGAATACATCTCCACGAGATTCAAGGAAGAATCTCAACGAGATTCCAGGAGGAATTTCTACGGATGTTCTGGAGGAATCTCCACGGATATTCTGGAGGAATCTCCACGATTCTACAGGGGAATGTCATCAAAGCATTCCAGGGAGAATCTCTTCACGAGATTCCAAAGATAATCTGTTCACAAGATTTCAGCGGGAATCTATTCCCAGGAAAAATTTCCACAAGATTCTAGGGGGAATCTCCACGAGATTCCAGGAGGCATCCCCAAGAGAAACTAGTAGGAATCTTTACGAGATTGCAGATAGAACCTCCACGATTCCAGAGCTGATCTTTACGAAGTTCCAAAAAAAATCTTCACGATATTTCAGGAGAAATCTCCACGACATTCCAAATCTTTACGAGATTCCAGAGGGAATCTCCACGAGAAAATGTTTTGTGTATACGTTGCGAATTTGCAAAGCCGTTTTTTGAACGCTTTATCTCAGTATTGAATGAACCGAATGAAATGAAATTTTGTAAGCACATGAGAGTTGTATCGAAACATTGAACTGATCTAGTTGCAGTCGTTCTGTATCAACGCTTCCCAACCTTGGCTTTCGCGACCCCCCAGTCTGTTGTCACCCCGCTTTACGTAGAACAATCGCAGCGTGCCTGTAAGCAGTTGGAGTGTCCCGAAACAAAGGTTGGGAAACCGTCTTCTAAACCAACAACGAAGACGTAAAAAAGGAGTAACAACCAATACAAAGCACTTTTCCAAAGACTGCAACCCTCCAAGATGCATATCCAGAACTCAAGAGTAAGATAGAACTGGTCTAGATCAGTTAAAGAATGTTTATTTAAAAAGCATTATTTGCCTAGATTGAACATGATTCTATTGTTTCAAAATATTTGTTATGTTAACATCAAACTACGTAAACTTAGTGATATGTACATAACCATTTTTGCTGATATTTTTGGTTGAAAACAGCAAGTACCTATGTGTATCTAACATTTCCCTCTTTCATAGTGGGACGTAATTCGTAGACATCCAGCACCATAAAACGGATAATGATGGCGGATCGTACGGTTGCTGCGTCCCCTTTTGTCCTATTTCGAGGACCAGGGTGACGACGATGCTGCTGCCAAATACCCAAAAGCTGCTATTGCTGTTCCGTTTACTCTTGTTCTTGTGTGTGTATGCCTCGAGTGCAGCAGAGTAATAAGTGCCTGAAAACGAACCTTTCAGCTGCTGCACTGCACCTCCTTGTTGACCAAATCTGCACAACAACAACGGTTCGGAGGGTTTAGGTTCGATAAAATCAGAACGAAATCATGGCGATGGCGATTGAAAGATTTAACTTTTATGGATTTCCAAATTGCTGGCCTCGTTAACAACAAAAGTGTGCTAAGCGGAACGGTATCAATTTGAGGGGGTTGAGTATTTCATTAGCACTCTTGGAAATCGATGATCCGATATCTTGGAGAAAATTAATGGTTTATTTGAATTAATGCATATGTATGGGGTATCATAAGTTTTACATGCTTTAGAATTTCTAGTGACGGGTAGAACTTACATTTGATAGCAAATAATACAAAATCCTGACTGAACTCCAAAGATTTCATCTATAACTTGACGTTAGTTTCGGATAAAACTGAAATATTTTAAATGCAAGGCTTTCCGAATAATCGAAAAACTCAATATTTTGAACCATATTTATTTTTGAATCAACGAAATAATATATAATGTTTTCGGCATATTTGTTTACTTCGCCACGAGGTGTTTTCTAAAACCTGTTGAACTCAATTTTAGCTTCAAGACATTTCCTACCAAACGTTCACGATTCAAGCAATTTAGCCTACAGTAACTCCTTAAAATGAAGAAAACAAAACTGTTGAAAAAAACAAAATCACCCTAGATTAATTTAAACTAAAAATCTGTTTGAAACAAGTATACCTTTGTTTGTTGAAGGTTTTTTTCTATGGGTATGCAAGCGCTTCCAAATCTTCTCCTTCATATTGGCGTAACGGCTCCAGTGGAACAAAGCTTGGTTCTCTGCTTATTGTTCTATGGGCACTCCCACTGAGAGCTTCCTCTACCAATGACCATGTTGCATGTGTATATCGCGTGACAGGCACGAAAATGCTCTATGCCCAAGGGAGTCAAGATAATTCAATTTACAAAAAAATCCTGGACCGACCGGCAATCGAACCCTTCATTGACAGCATGATCGTCCTGAATACCAACATTTTTACAACTGTGGCTATATGAGCCCTAGCTTTCGAACCTATCAATCAAGAAAAAGAATCAATTTAGGGATACGTATCAAATTGCTCAAGTATGTATTCCGGCATTCTAATTCATCTGCAATCTCCAATAACTCACCAACAATCACAGCGACTAATTGATATCAACCCATTTCACTTTCCCATTTTGCAACAGATTGCTGGCGGCAGCCAGCAAGTGGAACTTCGTTCAACTTGCAAAGAGCAGCCAAATGAGCCAGCCCCACTTAGCTAATCTGCTATAAATTAACCCCCCGTTTGGAAATGATCTTCCGACAAGCACGCCAAAAATCTCTGATAAATCTCTCGGTTTACTCACTTAAAGCGATTCTCCCCCTGCCCCAGTCTCATTAGCACCCAACGATGATGATGGGGGCGGCGGAAGTGCTCTCTTCGACGAATCCAAGCTCGCAAAAGATGAAGGAAACCGATCCACCTAGTGTGTGGAACTGAGAGGCACGTGTGCGGGAGAGAGATTTGGGATACCCAGAGAAAGAGAGAGAAAGCTCGGCATTCATTGCTTCCTTGCTTCATTCCCAAGTTTGTGTCGGGTGGGTGGATGGTTAGCAATTCAATCAAAACCATTTAAAGCATCACACACTAATCTCTGCTGATACGGTGTGCGCTACTGGTGTTGCCCTGCACAGAGACCGGTGCTGGGGATAAAAGAGCAGCCAAAGCCAAATCAAAACATATAAATTAATCCTAATACTTCAACACCGGTTCCCCGAAACACGTCCGGATGCCTATCGCACGGATGGCGAAGGGGAAAGTTTGTGTGATTGTGTGTGTGTGTGTGTGCGAGGAAAATAAATCCTTGAGTTGAAAGGAAATCTGGAACGGAGCAGAACTGAGTAGAGTATCCCTAGGAGAAAATCAGAAGAAGATTTGCGTGACTAAATGAGAGGTTGAAGAACATTATCAAAATGTTCGGGTGGCTCTGATAAGTTCGTCTAAAGTTTGTCGCAAGTAGATTAGTGTGTGGTAGGAATCTACTTAGTGTGTTTGCAGAGGGTAATAAACGTATGATGAACTTCAAGAGCAGTGTAAATAAATCGTATGTTCAGCATTCTTGTAGGCGCTGTCTATAAACACCATAGACTTATTTTGTTCAGTAGAATTCTAGTAGAAGAGCCAAATCGACCATGTACTGGTAGATGGCTGACAATTCTCGGACGTCATTGATGTTAGAGCTTTTGGGGGTCCAACATTAACTCAGGCTGGCAACCGTGTCGGACTTTACGATCCACCAGCAGCTGAACGAGCGGATAAGTAAGATCAATGAGAGCACGATAATCTGGAACGGTCTGTACAAGTCTATCCACGGAGCGATGCGTAGGTGATAGGCACTGCTCAAAGGCGACCTAGGAGTGGGTGGTTCGACGAGAAGTGCCAGGAGGGTAAAGGACGAGAAGAGTGTTGCCAGAAGCCGGATGCTGATGTCGGGGACCCGGCAGAACAGGGAGCGATATAGGGAAGCATGAGTAGCCGAAAAGCGAAAGCACCGCAAAAAGAAAAGAGAGTGTGGATAAAATGTATGTAATGTTGGAGTATGGAACAGTATGATATGCGGAAGTTTTACGAAACTGTCAATGACGTGCAGAGAAAAACAGTGCCTTCTCGTAATGACCGTAATGGAATTTTGCTGCAAGACACAACAATGATGGCTGCCAGGTGGAAAGAACTTCCAGAGGGTAGAGCAGATGGTAGAGTTGAGGGTTATTATAGAATGTAGGATAGAGGTTTGGGATAGAAGGCAGAAAAGACGGTAAGATGGAGGGTAATACGGTAAGGATTAGATAAGATTAAATTTTCTCGACAAACTTTCAGGAACACTTTCCTGGATTTCTGCAGAAATTCCTTTTGAGAATCTTTCCAGAATTCCTCCCAGGATTCCTTTAGATGTATCTTCCAAAATTGCTGTAGGGATTGCTCCTGATATCTCTTCAGGGATTTCTGCAGGGATTGCTTAAGAAAATGCTGTATGGATTCTTTTAGTTATTCTATTTGGCATTCCTAGATTTTTTAGGTATTTGTGCCAGAATTTCTGATGGGAGTCCTTCAAAAGTTTCTTGATGGATTTTTTCAACAATTCCTTCCGGAATGTCTTCTAGGTCATAGGTTACCATACTCTCAGGTGCGGGACCCCCTTTGACCAACTGACGTACTTTAAATTTCGCGACCCCCCATAGAAATTCTCTCATTTGTTGTCTGTTACAGAAACATATTCGATTGTCCCTCGCGACCCCTTGGATGAAAACCGACGACCCACAGTTTTGGAAACCATGTTCTAGGTTCTTTCAGAGATTACTGCTGAGCTTCCAGCCACCATTCCTCTAAGGATTCCATCAGGCAATCTCTACGGAATTCCTTCAGGAATAAAGTGATTCCTGCTTTGAAAAATCTTGAAAGGATTCTTTCAGAAACTCTAGCCGGCAGGAATTCTTGCTGGAATTACTTCACGGATTCTTTCTGGTATTCTTTCTAAGATTTGTATTATATTCAGAGAGTCCTAGTGTTATTCTTTTGGGTTCACGTGCCGGAATTACTGCTGGTATTCCTTGAAAGATTCTCGTTGCATTTTTTTTTAGAGATTACTCTCGGGATTCTCCCGGGCCTTCTCCAGTAGTTCCTCCCAGGATTTCTTCAATTCGACAATGATTTTTCATAAGGGCCTAACTGACTTGATCGATTTCTCTTCGTCGACTCTCTCTTTCGCTAATAACTTGATCAAAACAAACAAAATTATTATTCTTATTGTTTCTATAGCAACATGTAGTCGTCTCCTTCGCATTTCAACCAAAAAATCTTTGGAAAACTCAATATACATTCTGTGATAACACAAAGAGAGGATCGATGAAGAGAACTCTAAAATGCCAGTTAGGCCCAAATGAAAAATCAGTGTCGAATTATTCTTTCAGGGAGCTCTGCTGAGCTTCGAACTGAAATTTCTTTTGCAATTTCTTCACGCTAACGCCACTCAGCACTAAAGTACATAATTTCCAGACTACACCAAAAATGGGATTACGTACAAAAGGCTGAATTACGAAAGGCTGAAATAACAAAAGTCTAAAACACAAAAGGCTGAACTTACAAAAGGTTGAATGCATCAAAAGGCTGAAATAACAGAAGGCTGAAATAGTGTTTCGACTAGTTTTCAAACGCACCAGCCTAAAGACTAACCTCAACACTAAAAACTTAGACAAACAGTCTAAGTCTGTCTGAGCTTGACGATTGACCGTCCTACTTTCCCCTAGTTTCCCTAGTTGGCCAAACTAAGCCATTTTGGGGGAACATGCTTCAGTTACTATGTTCTGAATCTTCAAGTTTAACGACTGGCCATAATGCTATGAATTATTGAACGCCTACATAACTCAGACAGTATTTTTCAAAAGAAAAGCATATATTGCAAAGGGAAAATCACTGATGATATTATTAGTAGCTGTAATGACAACAATCACAATCTCCAAAACAACATGACTCGAAAGAATAGCTTATGTTTAAAGAAGGAAAAATTAATCGCTGTGTCCGACAAACTTTTTGCTTTTTCTACACGGTGCCTTTTAAATGGATGCTGGGTACCCGGGTACCCTGTCAGTTCCTTTTTGTGTTCGTTGGTATGCATCATTAGCCTCTTCACTAAGCTCATGCTGAGGGTTACGCGTTCGATTCACGTTCGGACCAGAAACTTTTCATTATGAACATTTTCTTCAATCCCTTTGGCATTGAGTATCTTGGAGCCTGTTACACGACATGCCAAAGCTGAGAAAGAGGCTTGATCTCAGTTCAGGCGTTACTCCAAGAAAAGGAAGAAGTGCTTTAACTTACATATGTATTTTTGTAATTTGAGCCTTTCGTATTCAGCCTTTCGTGCATTCAGTCTTTTGAAATTCAGCCTTATTTTGCCATCCCCAAAAATGTGTAACCCTTGCACATTAGTATGGGACAAACATCAAATTCTCGCTCCAGTCGACTTTTTTGATTCCATTTACGTCCCATATGAACTGTACAAAATTTCAGCGCAATCGGTGAAACTATAATTTAGCGCAAGCGGTTCAAAGTTTTCATAGGATTTACTATGGGAAAAGTTACACTTTCAGATAAAAAATCTCAGAGGTCGCCCCTTATCCCCTTAATTCAAATCGATCAATGCTTCATGTAGAAAAATCATTTATGAAACTTTCCTTCGAAGACCGCAAAACGATTGGATGCTTGTGGAAAAAGTTATAGATTTATTACTGATTAGTGATCGAACGAATGGCTTTTTGTTTTGTTTTATTAGCAGCACTGTAGCTGCTGCCTTGGCTGCTGCTGTTTCTGGGGGTGGTGATTCCTCCCGCCACCCCATGCAACAACGGCAGCAGCAGTGCTGCTGATAAAACAAAACAAAAAGCCTTTCGTTGGATTGCTAATCGGTAATAAATCAATAACTTTTTCCACAAGCATCCAATCGTTTTACGGTCTTCGAAGGAAAGTTTCGTAAATGTTATTTCTACAAGAAGCATTGATTGATTTGAATTAAGGAGACAAAGGGCGACCTCTGAGATTTTTTGTTTGAAAGTGTAACTTTTCCCATAGTAAATCCTATGAAAACTTTGAACCGCTTACGCTAAATTATAGTTTCACCGATTGCGCTGAAATTTTGTACAGTTCATATGGGGCCTAAATGGGATCTAAAAAGTCGACTGGAGCGAGGATTTATTTTTTTTTCATGCAAGCGTGTCCCACACTATTGCACATTCACAAAATCAGCTCCTGTGTCCGCAAAATCGTTAAATTCGCAAAAATTTTTGTACAGCAATCTAGCTAGGTTTACTAGTGACCTTGGAAAACAAAAAAATAGCGACATTTTGCATCTAGACCAGTACTGCGAAGTGTCAACATCAACCGATATTTAAAGCTGAATTTGAGATAGGTAATTACTCATTTTTCCATTTACCATCGGAATATCAATTAACTAGCCTCTGATCATTCAATTGACATCAGCTCCAGCCTCAGTCAAGGCACATTTCATTCAATTGAGCCCCAGATAGGAAGCATAAATGTGTGGTGTTGTAGGTTCAAAGCTTTTACCATCGTTGATAACGTCAAACCCGACATCAACCTATCATTCACCTGTTTTTATTTTGGCCACCAAACCCAACTTAGACCCAATAGTTGATCGATGTTGGTCCAACAGTGGCCCAACATTCGATAAAAATTGACCCGACTTTGACCCGCCATTCGAAATTTTTCTGTCTGGCGGAGTTTTGCGAGGTTTTTCGTGTTTCGTGCCAAGCTACTCATTCAAGTGACAATATTTTCAATTGACAAGGGTTCGCTTCTCATTTGATAGGTGCTCTGATTGAATGAAATCGTTTTGAACATAACTAGAAGGAAAAATGACTGAACAAATTTGTAGGTTAGTGATCAAATGAATGAATTTAATTTTCGCAACACTGATCTATTTAGACGAGTGTACGAGCTGTTTTTGAGAATGTGTAGCTGTTACACATTTCTGTGTGGTCTGGAAATTATGCACTTTTGAGTAGGGCTTACACATTCTAGGTGCTGAGTGGTTTTAGCGTGTTTGAGGATCGCATCAGGGATTCTGTGCAAAATTTCTTTGTAAGAGTGGGAGAGTAATAGAAAAATAGAGAAACAGAGAGAAATATAATTTTAAATGCACCTAGATATTTCTAGTAAACCATGACGCCCACTTGCTGGTTGCATTCGAAGACAAAATTCACGGGGCTGCCAGATGTTTTATTGAAAAATCTGTATGAGAATTTCAGAAAATCTGTATCCCACACAAAATACTTTTAAAAAATCTGAATTTCATACAAAACGCAATATGTATGAATGATTGAAAATCTGTAAAATACAGATAAATCTGTATATCTGGCAGCTCTGCTTTATACTAGGCTGATCGGCCGCGCACACGTTGGCATTTAACAGTTGAAGAGGACTTAAGGGCTTCAAATGTTCATGGCGACTAGAAGCGATTGGCCCAGGGCCGAGATCAGTAGAGGGGCGATTGCTTCATTCGGCGCAGACTCACCGTTACGAATTGTAGCCCATCATATAACAAGTAGGAAGGATCTGTGCCCATTTAGGCAGGAGAACCTATTTTTGATTAATTTTGAGTCAATGGACTTGATAGGTACATTATCTTGCCACGTACACAAATGCAGGCCAATTGGTCAAAATTGAAAGAGTTACAGCCAGGGGCGTTTAATTTCGTTTCAATGATACACTTTCATGCAACATTTGAATGAGTCACTTTATCTGTTTGACACACTATTCGAGTCTTTCTTTTCGATTCGGAAAACGTTCTCATTCATCGCAGCACTCGGTACTCTCTCTTCGGGGTGGCGTTGCTTGTGCTTCACTCGGCAGAGCAGTAGTGTCTCACTCTTGCGCGTTAGTCTCTCAATGGTTACAGGCGCCGGTTAATTGGATTTAAGCAGTCGAACTTGTGCACTTTTTTCATAAAACATAATGATCATTCTATTGGCGTGCACCACTATTTGAAAAATTGTTTTAAATAGTGTTTTAGTTAGTTAGTTAGTTTTTATTTTTAACCAAAATTTAGAAAGAGGGAAAAGCCCCTTTGAGTGATTTCTTTTACTAAAAAATAGTGTTTTTAGCACATTGAAAATTTTAAATGACCCACAATTGAAACGAAAATCCAAAGTGTTTCACTTCAATTTTCAAACACACTTGTTTTAGTAGCAATAATGAACGAGCGTGTTGCAGTGTGAGTTATGAAGCATCGCAGCAGTCCCGTCGCATGGGAAACGATTTGCTACAGCTCTCGTGCGTCATGTTTTCCTTTCGAAAATGCACGTCCCTGGTTACAGCAACAAGTGCCCAAAATAGACCTCCCTGCCCAAATGGTCCCAGACCCTATAAGTAAAATTTATACCAATTTGTTTTAAATTGAATTACTACGAATGTTAACAAATTAGCTCCCTCAAAACATCCAAAAAGACATAACCTCAAACAGCATATCACCATTGCATTACAATGCATTATACACCGTTTGAAACTACTGTTTATTAGTGTGGGTCATCGGAACCGCTTTCTCAGATCAAAGCTTTTTTGGTTCCGTTTCGGGTCCTGAGTATACGCGCAAAATTTGAGCACGATCGGTTGCGTCTACACTTTGCGCATTGCAATTGAAATTTGTATGGGATTTTGTATGGGAAAACATACTTTTTTGCATTTTTGTCATAAGTTGAAAAAGTTTGTCCGAAACTTTTTAACCGATACTGTAAAATGATAGCCAAGGATGTTCTGAAAAACTTTGTTGAAGACCGCAAAGCAATCCGATGCTTGTGAAAATAGTTATAACCAACGAACCGCATGCATGTATTTATGTTTCAACATGTAAAGGAATAACAATAGCATCAAAACCATGCTGTTTCGCCAGGCAATGCCAACGCTATAACTTTTTTCATAAGCATCAGATCACTTCGCGGTCTTCGACAAAGTTTTTCAGGACACCCTAGGCTATGTTTTCCTTTTATCGGCTACATGGTTTTAGAAAAAAATCGAGCTTGTTATGAAAGAAATGCAAAAAAGTGTGTTTTCCCATGTAAAATCCCATACAAACTTCAAACGCGATGCGCAAAACGTAGACATAACCGATCGTGCCCAAATTTTGCACACTTATTTGGGTCATGAAATGGGATCAAAAAAGCTTTGATCTGATGAGATACCATTGAATTTTTCATTTTTTCATATAAACGATTACCCACTCTACTGTTTATCACTTTTCCATTCAAATGTCCCCATCAAAGCCCACTTGGCCAACCGCAAAACCGATACCTGTTATCTACTTTGTTTGACTTAATCACTTTTGTTGCCCTAATCCTATCTAATCCGTGCCGATACTTTCTGACCCAAAGGCAACTATCGATTATCATAACAATTTACCTAAACATTGAACCCTACTCCGCACACACACACACCCTTCTCTTCACCTCTTCCATTCTGCTGATGCGATCAACGATAAGCCTCGTCACTCCACAATGAAACCACACATTTCAACACACACTTGCACACACACACACAATACACAACCGCAGCAGGTAATAATCTGCTTATCAATCAACGATCCAATAAAGGCATGAATCATGTACACCACTCATCACAACCACCCGGTCCGGCCCGGCGCGTTCCATCATTCCTCTTCCGCCGCCCCACTTGGCAGTGGTGGCAAGTGGAGAAGCCCCAAATGGCAGCAGTAACGAAAAACGAAAATAATAAAAAAATAACTGCTCAAATACCATAATCTCTGCTCAATCAAAAAATAAACCACACTCTGATATCGACCCGGCCCCGGACCCCGCGGTCCCCGAACCCGTCCCGACTGCCGCGAGACCAATTCGATCGAACAGCGCACTTCAGTTCTGCTGGCTGTATCGCGTCAAGCGGTGCGCGGTGGTGGCAGCCCATTGGGTGCGCCTTTGGAAAACATCGTGGGGACCGTCCGTAATGTTTTTTTTTATTAATTTGGATCTGAAACCTTTGAAAACACAGGACAATTGATTGAATGCCCGTAGTTGCTTCCCTAGTAACATTTTGATGACCAATTAGCCTTGAAGAGGTTTTTTAAATCGTGATAAAACCTTATACCTTTTTTTGGTTTTATGGTAGTTCTAAGAATCTCTCCTAGTCTAATTGACAAAAAAAAATACTTGAGAAGTGTACTTAAGTGTGTAAGTATTGATGGCATAAAACCAAAATAAAAGCGTTTAGGTTTTATGAAGGTTCTCAAAACCTCTACAAGACAAATTGGTCATCAAAATGTAAATTCATGTGGAAGTCCGAATGTTTGAGAAATGGTTGCTTGCCAGAGGATCACGACGTTGATGCGTTGATTGCCGTTAGATAGACAGATGCTGTTGAAGATGTTGCAGCCAGTGCTGGAAATGTCATTTCGATATATCTAAATTCAACCTCATCCAGCTCATTTTAGAAGCTCAACCTGAGAATATGGTAGGTATATGAAAAACTTGTGCGGCTAGACCAGTTCTACAAGAAAGTCACAGAAATCGCGTTTTTTTTTTAAATATTTTGAATATAGAGCTGGTCTAGCTGCACAAGTTTTTCATACATCAAATTCTTAAGTTAAGCTTAAAATGAGCTGGATGTGGTGAAATTTATATATGTTGAAATGGCATTTTCAGCACTGGTTGCAGCACGATTCGCGGTTTACCGATTCGTAGTCATACAAAGTAGGGTGGAAGGGGCCTGATAGAGAACATGTCTAGTAGAAACTTTCAAATTGTTATGATGCACACCAGGCTCTTTATTATGGCAAGAACCTTTCCCCCCAAAAGCAGCCGTGCAAGCACCCCGGGACCAGTAATTGAGTGCCTCTGCGCACTGCAGGCTGATACTGCTGCTGCTGCTGCTGTTGCGGTTGATTCCATCCAATAAAAGGTATTGTTGGGAGTTTGGATGGGACCGAGTGTCGATGGTCGTCGAGAACCAAAAAGCGGGGGGACGCAAACAAATTGTCCGAAACAGAAATTTTGATTGGATTTCAGGCAGGCAGGCAGGCACTCACGCATTTTTATCACCCGAGTCGTGCCGTCGCACAATAACCAAAACGGCAAACAACGCCGCAACGCAACAACGGCCGGAGCTTTTGGTTCTCGCGCGCGCGTTACAATGAATGGCTATGGTTGATTCCCCGTTGTTGTTTGTCGATTATGCGGTCGGCGATGGTGCGATGTTCTAGTGTGCTACGCTCGTTTTGTATAAATTAGTGTGATAGGTATGAGCTGTGTGGTCAGTTTGCTGTCAGTAAGTTATGAAATAAAACTAATTAATGGGGGTATTAAGGCATTAAAGGAACAATAATGGGGATTCAGTTAAACAGTGACTTACGCTCCCGAACAGGGGTGGGAAATGTCACGGAAGATCATGAAAGATGTCATGACATTTTTTAAATTTCTATCTCTTCCTGTAAAGATTTCTGGTTCCGAGCATGATACTGGTTAGTAATAGAAATAGTGATATCTTCGGTTAACAACACTATTTAGGGATAGTTAAATTAGTAAATAAGAAAGTGACATTTTAATGACTTTTCTCATCCCATTTCCCGAACTACTCGCTTTATCTCAATTACAATACAACAAGTAGCATTATTTTTTTTAGAAATAAAACACACGGGAAAATTCCATTTTCGAAAACATAACGAAAACATCGTCAAATCATAAAATATGCCGCTTCATGATATCATGACTACAAGTCATACGGTATACGATAATGACGTATACCGTAAATATTTTTTACAATTTTCCTAAAAAAGTCATGGTTGCCAAAAACGTTACTTTTCTTGTTTACCTTTATGAAACATTATGACGCAGAGTCATAGAACCATGCCGCTGAGTCATGAAACCATAAAACAGCGGCATGAAGGAACGCAATAAAACGAACGGATGTGCGCTTTATACTTTTAACACAAACCTGTGGTGAAACAGTATTCTTTCAATTTTTAAAAGTGTAATTATTTTATAACTCTGAATTAATTCCTTTTCAAACCAATACTATGCAGAGAGCACATTTTCCCTTTTAGCTTTTGTTTTGCATAAGAGTTTAAGCCTCCCAGAAAAGATATTTTTCTTTATTAACTATGACGGCACCAAATTCTAATTAGAGGATCAACATTTCTTTCGCATCGTTCAACATAAATTATGCTACAGGAGTTAAGGACAAACGTCTTGAAATCCCATTTCAATATTGCACCGAAACTTCAGACGAACAAATCTCAAGAAGCAAGCTTCAAACAACAATGTATTTCATTATTCTGTTCTTGCTCACTTGTAATTAGATTAAAATAAAAAGCTCAGGTGTTCTGGTTTTGTTTACGAAGAGAATTGTGCCCTCGAAATCGTGAGTAGGTGCCAAAGTCGGCCATTGTGGCGGCCATTTTGGGATTATAACAAGTCTGTCCTTAAGAACTATAAAAAGTAATTGAAAGCGGTTATGGTCCTTCCATTTGTTTGAACGTGGTTGCCATATTTTTTCCCGATGGAAACGAAATCATAAATTACTAGTACAAATATCACAGATGAAAATCATATGATTTTCTGATTTTTTTTGGAGAACATGCGGTATGGTATTATAACTTTTTTTGCCGATGGAGATTTTGGTTCCAAAATCATAAACGGTAAGTACGAGTTCCATGAATAAGGCTTATGGTTTCATAAATTTTCGTCATGATATAGAGTACATGCAGCATGGTTTCATGCCGCAAAGTACTAAATATAAAAAAAAATGTAACGTCGAAACTCTGATACGGAAAAACTCGTCGATATCATGCCGATTTTTATGGTGTATTTTTTTTCGGACACAACACAACCTGAACAAAATTCCCGGCACACCTTCTACTTGACACTATGGACAGGATGATCAAAAATTATGATTTGACCGTAGGTGTTTATTCGAAAAGTCGTTAAAATTCTTCGCAACCCTAATCAAATCAAATGTTCAAAATGCTTTTGTTTGAATTGAAATGGATGTAGCTTTAGAATAACAACCACAACAACAATATTTCAAAATAATAATGCCCTCTGTATCATAATACGCCATCACAGTACAGGTACACTTCGATTTAGTGGACCTTGCAGTTTGTATTATGATGACTCATAATGCAGGGGTTTTCGGCCTTTGACACGCGGAGCACTCCATATCAATAAATTATTTTGTGGAGCAAACAATAAATTGTTTTGTGGAGTGCCAACGCACACCTCATGAAATACTTAGTTTTAATCTTATATTGTATATTTACTTTAATTTCATACTTTTCTCATTTTCTTTTCTCACACTCTTATCATACTCTTATCTTACTCTTCTTATACTCTTTCTGACTTCATTTTTTTATAAATATCTCGCAATATCATCTTCGGTAAGTAGGCCTTGACCGGGTTACAGGTCTTTTTTTCTGCGCTGTCAAGTTTTTTTCTGTTTTGCAGGTGGATTTTCACTTCGAAGTATTGGTTTGCTGTGGCGAGGTTTTGGATGCTGTATTGTCGAAACAACAGTTGGAGTCAACCGGAGAACAGTTTCATTTGTCAAGATTCAAGCTTTTTTGGTGTTTTTGGAGTTTGAACGTTGGTCATCGTTGGACGTTGGCGTTGTGGTAGCTCCTTGGCGTTCGGTTTGAGTTTTTCCTGAAGTTTCGTTATTTGGAGAAGACCTTACAAACGGAAGTCAGTTTGAAGAGGAGCAGAGGAATTTCCTGTGCAGTTTCAAGTTGGCGTTGGTGCAGCCAGGCGTTTCGTTTACCTGTTTTGAAGTTCAAGCATTTTCCGTTGTTTCTGAAGTTGATTGGTGTTTGTTAAGTATTACTTTTCTTTTTATTGTTCAATTTAGTAGTTTAGATATTTTGATATTGCATAATTTGAAGTAATCCCCGTCATTTTTCCATCATGGAGACTGACGGGGATGTATCTCCTGCAGTTTCTGATGAAACTGCTGCTAAAACTAAACCTTTTCGTATTAAAACTTATCCATCCACATATTTGGGTCCTTTTGTGGTATTTTTCCGCAAAAAAGAAAAGCCTATTAATGTGCTTTTAATTGCTTCGGAAGTTTATAAAATTTACAAATCTGTCAAGGAAATCAAGAAGATTTCACTTGACAAATTGAGGATTGTTTTTGGATCTCGTGATGATGCCAATGCATTGTTGGAGTCCAAATTGTTTCACAATTCATATCGAGTTGCTCCATGCGACTCGTGTGAAATAAATGGAATAATTTATGACGAATCTCTGAAATGCGATGATATTTTGAATCGTGGTTCTGGAGTATTCAAAAATAAAGCAATTTCTCCAGTGAAAATTTTAGATTGCGTTCGTTTATCTAAACTTATTTTCACTGATAAAGAATCCTCATATAAACATTCAAACTGCATCAAAATCACATTTGAAGGAACTGTGCTTCCTGATTTTGTTGTAGTTAATAATGTTGAATTTGATGTTAGGCTTTTTTATCCAAAAATTATGCACTGTGATCGTTGTCTTCTTTTTGGACACACTTCGCAGTTTTGCTCTAATAAAGCAAAATGTTCCAAATGTGGTGGTATGCATTCTTCATTGGAATGTGAAAAACATTCTGATGTTTGTATTCATTGTGGTAAAAAACACAATCTTCTGAAGGAATGTTCAGTATATATTGATCACCAGAAACAATTCAATTTGAAAATAAAAAATAAAAACAAATTTTCTTATTCTCAAATTGTCAAATCTACTGACAATTTTACTTCTGATAATGTTTTTGAACCATTATCTCATGCTGTTGATTCTGAGGACTTGAATGCTAATCAAAATGTTTTTGTTTACAAACCACCTATAAAAATAAAAAGGAATAGTAAAACATCTAATAACCATAACCCCACTTTAAATCCTCAGCCTTCAACATCTTATGATAAAAATTTCCCCCCTATAAATAATTCCAATTCTCCTCGTAACATTCCTGGTTTTCAGAAAAGTAGTTTTAATTTTTCTGAAAGTAAAGATAATCAAAATACTAATGAGACATCTCAAGACAATGGAAATAGTAATGAAAATAGTTCTATTTTAAGTATCTTGGGCGATTTGATAGATTTTTTGGGATTAAACGATTTTTGGAAGAAATTGATTAAAAACATTTTACCTTTTTTGGCTACTCTTCTTGAAAAGTTGAATTCTTTTGGACCCCTCATTAGTTCTCTGTTTTGTTCGTAATGGCTGGATTCAAAAATAAGGGCTTGAATATTCTTCAATGGAACTGTCGAAGTATTATTCCAAAAATCGACAGGCTCAAAGCATTGATAACAAATTGCGACATTGATATTTTTTGTTTAAATGAAACGTGGCTAGTGGATGCAAAAAATTTTCGAATTCCATCTTTCAATATAATTCGAAAGGATCGGAATGTTTCATATGGAGGTGTAATGATTGGTATTCGAGAAAACATTGAATTTAAATATTTAGACTTTTCATTTGTTTCACAAATTGAATATATTCCTATTTCTGTAAAATATAATGGTTTAGAATTTTCTATTGTTTGCATATATATTCCTCCCCAAGCAAGATTTTCATTGTCAGATTTAAAAACAATTTTGAATAATGTTCCTTCACCTTTTTATATTCTAGGTGATTTGAATGCTCATAATTTAGCTTGGGGCAGTGATTTTACTGATGGCAGAGGATCATTGATTTTGAATTTAATTGATGAATTAAATTTAAACATTCTGAATGATGGGTCTTTCACGAGGATTGCTGTTCCTCCTGCACATCATTCGTGTATTGATTTATCTGTTTGTTCAAATAATTTATCCTTGAAATCTTCTTGGAAAATCATAAATGATCCAAACGGTAGTGATCATTTACCTATTATAATTTCCATGGAGAATCCGATTCGTGATAAATTTGTCCAAGAACCTTGTGTTTTCGATTTAACAAAAAATGTTGACTGGGTCAAATTTTCTGATTTAGTCTCTTCTGCTTTAATTGGTTTTGATAAATCACTTTCTTCTATTCAAAATTATGATTATTTTTCAAAATTATTAATTCAATGTTTGTACAAATCCCAAACAAAAAAACTATCTCCAGGTTCTTCCAAAAGTAAACATCCTTCTTTTTGGTGGGATCATGATTGTACAATTGCTCTAAAAAATAAATCAAATGCTTTCAAAAAATTCAGACATTCTGGATCTAGAGACCATTATCTTTTTTACTGCAAAACTGAAGCTCAATTTACCCGAGTTTGTAAATTCAAAAAAAGAAACTATTGGAAAAATTTTGTTCAAAATCTTGATTCGCAGACATCTTTGTCTCAATTATGGTCTGTTGCCAGAAATTTGAGAAATTTCAGTAATCCTCCATCGCCTGTATTGGAGTATTCGGAAGATTGGATTGAACATTTTGGTTCTAAAATTTGTCCTGATTTTGTCCCTACCTCCATTTCGTTCAAAAAATATCAATGTTATAACTATTATCCGGATCTTTGTGACAAATTTTCCATCGAGGAATTGGATTTGGCCCTATCTATTACCAAAAATACTGCACCAGGTATTGACAACATAAAATTTATTGTTTTAAAAAATTTACCACTTGATGGGAAGATGCATTTACTTTCTTTATATAATTCATTTCTATTTCAGAATACTATTCCTTCTGAATGGCGGTCTATTAAAGTAATAAGTATTCTAAAACCTGACAAAAATCCATCATCAGCAGATAGTAGGAGACCTATTAGTTTATTATCATGTCTTCGAAAATTAATGGAAAGAATGATTTTAAACCGCCTTGAACTATGGGCTGAAAAAAATAATATTTTTGCATCATCCCAATATGGATTTAGAAAAGGTCGTGGGACTCGGGACTGTATTGCTCTTTTAACCTCTCATATTGAACTAGCGTTCAATAAGAAACTAGATGTTGTTTCTACATTCCTCGATGTGTCTGGTGCATATGATTCCGTTTTGATAGATTTGTTATATGAGAAAATGAATGATTGTAAAATACCATTTATTATTTCGAATTTCCTGTGTAATTTGTTTTCTTTCAAAATTATGCACTTTTTCCATAACGGATCTACAAAAATGATACGTTATAGCTATTTTGGACTTCCTCAGGGTTCCTGTTTAAGTCCATTTTTGTACAATTTATTTACAAGGGACATGATTTCCATTATTCCAAATGGATGTTATTTGATTCAGTTTGCTGATGATAATGTAATTTCTATTAGTGGAAAAAATAGAGAAATTCTTCGTCATTTTATGCAAAATTCTTTGGATAATATAAATTCCTGGGCGCATAATAATGGTTTCAGTTTTTCTGCTCAAAAAACCAAATTCATAATATTTTCTCGTAAACATACCCCAGTAGGTATTGATTTATATTTGAATTATAATCAAATTGAACAAGTATTTGAATATAAATATCTTGGCATTTGGTTTGATTCAAAATTGAAGTGGAATAAACATATTGAGTATATTCAAAAAATTTGTTCGAGAAGAATAAATTTTCTTCGTACAATCACTGGCACATGGTGGGGTGCTCATCCTACTGATATGATAACTCTTTATAAAACAACCATTCGTTCTGTTATGGAATATGGTTGTTTCGCTTTTGGATGTGCTGTACAAACACATTTTTCCAAACTTGAAAAAATTCAGTTTCGAAGTTTAAGAATCTGCTTAAAACTGTTGAATTCTACTCATACAAAATCCGTAGAAGTTTTAGCTGGTGTTGTTCCACTCAAAAATCGTTTTCATGAATTAAACAGTAAATTTTTGATCCATTGTTTTTCAATTAGTCATCCACTAATCGATACATTAAAAACACTCAATGAAATCAATCCTTCTAGCAAAATTTTAAGTTCTTTTATTCTCTGTTCTACAGAAAATGTTGTTCAAAATTCTTCCCCCGGTTTTCATGAATATAGTATGAGTGTCCATTCATATCGCCCTTGTATTGACTTATCATTACTTGAAGAGTTGAAACACATTCCTCATCAGGATTATCCTCGATTTGCCAATTTGTTATTTAAACGAAAAATAATTGGGATTGAAAATGATAAAATTTATTACACAGATGGTTCCATGATTGACGGTGTTGCAGGGTTTGGAGTGTTTAATTTGCATTTGGTCCATTTTTATAAATTGGAATCCCCATGTTCCAATTTCACAGCTGAATTAATTGCTCTATATTTTACATGTAATTTGATTAAAAATTGTACACCTAGCATATACATGGTGTGTTCTGACAGCTTGAGTTGTCTTTTGGCTCTAAATTCAATAAACTTTCATTTCAAAACTAACCATATAATTTTGTCAATCAGAGGGTTACTACATGATTTAAATTCTCGATGTTATTTTATAAAATTTGTTTGGGTTCCAGCTCATTGTAGTATTTTTGGCAATGAACAAGCCGATTATTTGGCAAAATTAGGTGTTTTTCGTGGAATAATTTATAATCGTGATATTTTTTCCTATGAATATTTCTCCAAACTGAAGAAATATTCATTGAACAATTGGCAAATTTCTTGGAATGAAAGTGAACAAGGACGATATTGTTATTCCATTTGTCCAAGAATTAAGAATCATCCTTGGTTTAAAAACTTGGATGTTGGACGTAATTTTGTTTGTTCTATTTCAAGATTAATGTCTAATCATTATATTTGTAATGATTATTTGTATCGTATGAATATAATAGATTCTAATCTTATATAGATATATATAGATATAGATCATATTGTTTTTGATAGATATAGATCATATTGTTTTTGAATGTCCTCGTTATAAATTACCTAGACAAAAACTTATGGATAGAATGGTTTGCTTGAGCAATGATATTCCTGTGTCTGTTCGAGATATTTTGGCCATTAAATTTCTGCCCATTTTAAAAATAGTATATCAATATTTAAATGAAATTTCTTGTCAAATTTGATGCTCGCTGTTTTGTTTTTCCTTTTTATTTTTAGAAACCACTTCCCTAGGATACGGTTCCGATGATTCCGATCAAGTATTTGACCCCTGTTTTCCATACATGTGGTGGCCCATTGGATGTCGTCGGCTCTGGCATGGAACAATTCCGGATGAGCCTTTAATATTAAGTTTTCTTTATTTTGTAATTACTGTTTTTTATTTGAAAAGAAAAAGAGGTTTTATGCCTTTTTGAGAACGATTTCGTAATGTAAGGAAATCACTCAAAGGGGCTTTTCCCTCTTTCAAAATCAGAAGTTAAAAAATAAACATAATAATAATCTCGCAATATCGATGATCACGATGAGCGGAGTATAAGGGGTGATTTTCTGGCGATATTTTTTACAGATGCCTTAGCAATGAGAACATTTTTGGCTGATGCATGCAGTTCCCATTCGCCAGATTTTTCCTCAAAGCTTTCTAGCAAACTTCTTCAACATTTCTCATGACTTCTTCACCAAAAATTGTAATACATTCCAGATATTTTTGATAGATGCCTTCCTTATATCATCTTGGCGTGTACTGATTGAATTCCAAAATTTGTAGCAAATTTCATGAAAAAAAGGTCATTGTAATGCTTCGGCAGATTACTGACAAGATGTGTGATAAATTGAAATTCCAGTGCAGTCATGGTAAAATCAGAGCTAGTTAGTCAACGTTACATTCCCATGGATGAATTCCAGGAGGAATCTCTGAAAGAACCGTTTGAGCAATTCCTGAAAAAACTGTTGGAACAATTTCTGAAAAAATCCATGGATCAAGTTTTGAAGAAAACACTGCTGAAATTTTTGAAGTAATTCTAGGAATATTGATGAAAAGATATTTCCAAAATTATCGCTGAAGAAATTTCAGAAAAAAATTAACACCGAATCTGAAGAACATTCAAAATGATTTCCTGAAAGAATTTCTGAGACAAAAAACAGGAATATTTTAAGCATCTATAGAAGGATTTTCTGAACAAAATCCAGAAGGAAAACTTCAAGAAACACCTGGAAACGCCTGGTGGAATGCCTAACAAAACCTCTTGAGATATTTTTGGGAAAAAAAACTAGAGGAAATCTCCTAATAAAATTTCTAGTTTTTTTTAATGAATTCCTGAAGGAATCCATAGTGAAAATCCTAGAGGAACGCTTGGAGAAAATACTTAGAGAAATACCCGGCTGAATTTCTGATGAAATCTCTATGTAAATTTCTGCAGGAATTTATGTAAGAATGTCTTCCAGCCTTTCTAAAAAAATCCTTATAAGAATCTCTGAAAGAATCTGAAAAAAAAAATTGAAGGAATCGTTGGGGGATTTTCTAAGAAAGTCCTGAAAATCCTTGGAACAATTTCTGGAAGACAAATATCTGTAGGAATGTGAAAAAATCTTGGAAATTTCCCTAATAATCTCTTGTAGAATTTCTAAAGCAATCCTTGGAGAAAATTCTTTAAAAAGCTTCTGAGAAAATTTTGAAGGAGTTCTGAATTTCTGATTCTTTTGATTCTGTATCTATGAATCATTTTATAAAAAAAATCCATAGAGCATTTTTGAGAAAGTTCATGGATGTGTGGATTAATCGTCATTAAAAAATTGAAGAAACTCGTAGACGAATTTCTGGAAAATCTAACAATCTATGCAAGATTTTTGAAAGGAATTCTTGAAGTATTTCCTAAAGGAATCCATGCAACATTTTTGAAAGCTATCCATGCAAGATTTTCTAAAGGAGTTCTTGGAGATATTTTTGGAGGACATTCAATAGTCTCTAGAAGAATTTGTGAAACAATTTCTGACTCAATGAATTTTATGTTTTTTAAGAAAATCTACAAGAAAGTAGTTCCTGAAAGAATTTCTCCAAGAATCCCTGGGATATTTTTTCAGGAACTCGTGTAAAACTTTTTAAATCAATCCTCAGCAAGGATCAATGAAAGAATTATCGAAAAATCTGTGGAAGTTTTTTCAAAATAATCCTTGGAAACATTTGTACTTAAAGAAATCTCTGTGAAACATTTGTAAAATTTCTCAAATGAATCTCACATTTTTTTTGCAAAGAATCCCTGGAGGAATTTCTAGAGAAATCCCTGGAAGATTTATGGCAGAAATTCAGATTTTCAAAAAAAAATCCCAAAAGCAATTTCTAAAGCAAACCACGGAGAAAGTTTTGGAATAAACCCTAAGAAGATCGTTTGAGAGAATGCTTAAAGAAATTTCCTAAGGATTCTTCGGAAAAAAATCTAGAAAAGGCTCGAAAAATAGGGTAAATTTCTGAAGGATTTTATAAAGAAATCCCTGAAGGAATTTCTGCAGAAACTAATACACAACTTTCTTACACAACTCTTTGTGAAACTTCTGGAGGAACCCCTAGTGGAATTTCTGGATAATTTGGAAGTTACTGTGGGAATTTCTGGTGAAATCCTTGGAAGAATTTCCCAAGTAAACACAGTACAAATTTTTGAAGAAACTTTTGAAACTGAAGGGATCGCTGAAAGTTTTATTTAAGAAATCTCTGGATAAATTTCTGAATGAATCTAAAGAAATTTCTGAAGGCATCTTTGAACACATTTTTGAAAGAATCCCTGGAAGAATTTCTGCCCAAATTCATGGGTATTTTTTTGGAAAAAGGAGGAATTTCAGTCATGATTCATGCAGGATGCCTTGAAAGAATTCTTTGTGAAATTAGTAGAATAGGAGAAATTTCTAAACACATCCCTGAAGAAAATTTTCGAATGAATCCTTGGACGTTTTCCGTTAGGGAATTTTTGGCCGGATACTCAAACGGAAATATGCCCGATTTTTTTGGAAAGGTTTTTCAGAAGAATTCTGAAAAAATCTTGGTAGATTTTCTAAATGAATCTCCAATAGATTCTCCAAACCAATGCCTAGAAAAATTTCTGAATAAATATCCAAAGGAAATTCTGAAGTAATTCCTGGGCAAATTTTTCAAACAACCTCTAAAAAAATTGTGAACAAAATCATGGAGGAATTGATGAAGTAATTCATGCCAGATTTCGTAAAAGAATACTTTTACGGGAGGTTTCCTGAAATAATCTGAAAAATTATGATTTGATTTTGGGAAGTTTTCTTCGGAGAAAGTCGTAATAAAGTTCAAAATTTTGGGTTCACTTACTTTTGTTTAACACCACAGAATTGCAACAAAAGACCGAGCAGATAGGGGTACAAGCCTACACTACTCGTACAGACAAAACGTTCGGCAAATGCAGCACAATCAGTAACCACGCTTAAGTGCTTGCCACGAATCTCCAAACTTCCGAACCCCTCGAGAAATTTCAGAATGGATCCCTGGAGGAATTTCTGAAGCAATTCGTAAAGGAAACAAATTGTTCGTAAATGAATTGCAGGAATCCTAGGAGACATTTTCAAAGGAATCCCTGAATAAATTTCTGATTTTTTTGATTTTTTAGGATTATTTAGCGAGAATTACTAGCATATGCCAAAAACTCAGTTTTCATGCAGTTTTTATATGTTTTGACATATTTTGGTATACAATTTAATAAAAAATAAAACAAATTTTTTTGCTTCGATTTGATTTTAATGACATTTCTAAAATCTAGATGTCCACTAAATCGAGGTATACCTGTACAACGAAGAAATAATCCTTTGTGGTTGTAAAATACGATGTTGTGAAAGCATAAAATCAATGCATCCTTCCTTGGCGTAAAAAGCTTGTTGATTTTACCATGATTTATTTAATTGATTGAACAGCTTTTGCTGTAGTCTGCAGCAGTGAAATCCAACTTTGAAGTGCCACAGAGTTTTTGTGGGGTGTCACTTGAAGATTGGTTAAAAAAGTGAATTTGGCGAAGTGAAAGTTGAACGGTGATGACGATCAATTCGGCTATCTGCTGCTTTGGTGCAGTTGCTTTCGTCGTAAGCAAAGCGAGAACAATGCTGAACTCCCTAGTGGAGTGAAATGGAAACGTGAAATTTCTCGTAGTTTTTCGCTAAATTTGTAATTATTGGCTATTTTCCGTCTGATATGAAGGGAATTAGCGCATATGACGAAGAAGATTTCAACCTTACGTCGATTTCTTAACGCTTTGTTCAGAATCATCGAAGATAAGTACCAACTCCAGGAAAGTAGCTTTTGTTGGAATAATCTTGCAAATAAATGCAACGTTATAATCAAGCATATAAAACCATTTACCATCATCCGGTTCCGGGGTTTGGTCCTACCGGATCCGGTATGGTAAATGAACGACCGTATCGAATGTTCGGTACACACAACAACTACAACCGTTCGTATAGGGTGTGAATGTCCATCCCTTGGATTCGCATCCGAAACACCAGGGAATACTAGGGCCAAAGAATGCCTGTTTTCAAACTGGTGGCGGTGGGTTTCATCCAATACAGCGATGTACTCTGATTTACGCTGCATATCGGTGTGACGATGCAAAGGGGGAAACGACCGGAACCAAGCGTGAAAATGGCAGCTGATATACGGCCGGCGCGCGCGAACGCCTGAAACAACGACAGATTTAGCGTGAAATCCGAATCACTCGAAAATTCGATTAAATTAGATCCGTCACGTATCCCTTTTGTTTTTCCTGTGTGACTGTCTGTCTGTGTCGGTACTCTGCATGCTTCAAGCTTCAGCTACGGCAATCGAGACCACCCAGCTGTGTCTAATTGTCAATTTACCAATTCAATTCGAAAGATACACACTCGCTCGCTCGTCTAATTTGTAATCATGTTATAGCTAATTAAAGCAACCGGCTTGGCGGTGTCTCTATCTCTCTACACATGTGTATGACTGACAATGTGCGACTGACTAGTTGTTCGTAAATACTAAGTGGAACCTGAACAGAGGAAAGTAACAGGAATGTGACGCAGTTTTTGTAACAAAGGTAACAATAATCCTGAAATTATCGAAATTTTGTGAACTTTGAAATACGTTAGCATTAAAGCATATGCTATCGTTGATTTAAAAAATAATAATATGGAACGCGCTCACCAATTTATATCCACTGTTACGTAAGCTAGCGAATAAAATTAGAACGAACTAATCAAATAATCTTATTCTTTATCAGAAGTCCTGATCTCGAAAGGTGTTATGCAAAGTTATTCTCATTTTCAGAAATAAAATTTCATGACGCTTAGTCATGAAATTATGACTCCTGTTAACATAATATGTTCATGGTTGCGGATTGCATGGCTTCATGATTTTATGAATGACAAATACTAGTCATGAAACATGCTTTATGTTTATGTTTTGTTCTTATGAACTAAATTCATACCAGTCATGATTCCATGACTTAACTTGCCTTTGTTCCTCAACAATTATCTATAACGTAACGTTAAGGTTGCGTTACGACAAAATGAGTCATGGTGTCATGACATTTTTTCGTGATGTATTTTCATAACATAAAAAAAAAACATTTTGCTCGAAATCATGACTGATTTTGCTAGTTTTGGGTACCGGATTTGTTCATGTGTAGTAATGCAATAGATTAAATGATAATTTTGTAGGAAATTCCTACTTACATCAAATGAAATTTTAATTTATTTTCCTGCTGCCTACTCGGGATACGGTCACACATATCGGCCCTAGACGCGACTCCGTCAATTTGTGAGGTGGACAAACACGAAGGAGGGCGCACGCACTGGCAGCCGCGACTATCCCCAAAACGACGACGAGCAGGAGGTGAAGGTAACAATGCATTGAGCTAATTGACATTTCATAGATAACGTTATCGTCCGACGATCGTTTCAATGATGGTCGTTCGTGCCTGTTCTCGGTGGCACGTGGGTTACATACGTTACGTGTGCGCACCGCTGCTACTGCTTGTTGGCTCTGGCTTTGAGTCTGGCGAGTAGACATGAGGCAAGGTAGGCCGGACGACCCTACTAAAAGATAAATCGACGACTGACTGCGATGCCATCGCCGGTGGAGGAGGTGAATGAAATTCGACTCACGTTGTCTTCATGCAAATAAACCCCAAACGATGAGAAGGCTCAGGAACAGCAGTAGCAGCAGAAGGCAGTGTGGGAGGACCGCACACAAAGCACGGGCAGCATACTGGTTCGAGAGAATCAATTGAGCACAGTAAAAAAAAGTTGCAAATATGGCAACAAAGATTGTTTAGAATAAAAATGGAACAAATTGGCTTTGAAGAGCAAGTTCTTCCTGACCTGGTGTCAATGTTTTGATAAAATTTTAAAACGTGGTAAAATGGTTAAGATGGATGGGGCGCAGACTTTAATCTTCATGGGGCTTATGTTCGTATCTCGTCCGAAACTTTGTTTTTCAATTGTTATTTTTTCTTACTTAGTCAATCTTTGTTAACAGTTTTTTGTAACGGCGTAGACGATCATCCCCAGTTGTGACACCACCTCCGGTTTTTTTTACCGTGCATCTGTGTAGGCAAAGAAGTGATCCGATTCGTCGATGACGGCCGGACAATCGACGACAACACAGCGGGGGTGCCAATCGGGGAATAAATAATTGATGAAAAATGGAAACATTTCTCATCGTCAGTTCATTAAGATATACAAACAAACATTTTGTCCAATTCTGTACTCAATCATCCGTTCGACATATTGATTCTTCTGCTGTTGCTGCTGCTGCTCACTGTCTAGTACCTAGGTGCGGATGTCGCAATCGTCGTCGTCGTCTGTTCCATTTGGTCTCGTGATTGTGTTTGAACCGGGAACAAGAAGCCAGATCGAGGCCTAGGCAGTAGGAAAAGTGTGCGTTTTCTGTTCGCTTGAATCATCCCCGCATTGGCATCCATCGTCGGTATCGAGCACCGAGGCGAGGGTGGATTTCTTCTGCACGTATTCATGCGCGTTTATGTATTCATTCGGGATGCCATATGAAAAGGTTCTTTCACTCTGGTTTTAAATTCCGCACAGCAGGGAAATGATCTACAATCGATATAGTCTGAAAGGCGGACAAAGGTGTGTGTAGGAATGGGAACAGAGCGAAAATGGCTGAAAGTCGATTTATCAATTCCAAATGAACTCAAATGAATAAGATATGGAATATATTGGTGAGTTCGTTCCATGTTAATATTTTGCTCAAAGATTCATAATAAGCTTATGAAAATAGTTTTCAAAATTTCTACACTTTTTCTCTACTGTCATGTATAAAAATGTCAAATAACATATGACAACTATGCGTAGAACGACAAGGGGCTGTCCATAAACCACGTGGTCATTTTTTTGGGACTTTTCAACCCCCCCCCCCCCCCCGCCCACGTGGTCATTAGTCCATACAAAAAAATTTATTTGTCCATACAAAATGGTCATTGGCCAAACCCCCCCCCCCCCCCCCTCATGACCACGTGGTTCATGGACAGCCCCCAATATGTACGATATATAAGAAAACATGTCTCAATTCTCACTTCAAATTCCAGTATAGAGTAAAAGAGAGGAAATGTTTATGCAATCGCTCGCCCACTGCATCTGTACGAGTACATGCACATTCTAAAACAGATCCTGAAAATGTCTTACGTCACAATCTTGCCAGGGGTCTTGTTACAAAAATAAAAGAAAATAAATTATTTCCAAAGGATTAACACATCACGATACGTGGAACCTTATAAATGCACAAATAAGAGACATCACAAGTTGACGCAACACAACACAGAACATAAATGTGCCCTGTTATCCAAATGGATAACACCTTCCGATCACAGGATGACGAGGTTTCTTTTATTGGTTTGGGTCCATCAGTCATCCTGGAATTGTATTTTAGTTGGCAGTATGCCTTTTAGTTCACAGTAGTTGTTATTGTGTTCATAGCTTGGTTTTGTCTAGGAAAACTAATCCTAATGGGCATCCCGTTTCGGGTTTCGATACTAGAGCTCTATGACTTGAAGTCTGTGTCAGGGAAAGGTTTACGTATCTAGTACTTAATCGCGGCCCGAAATGGCCTGAATATTGGCAATCGAAATAGGATTGCACTTCATTGGCCTCTATCCTGCCAGAACCCTATAAATGTTAATTAATACTAGGGTAATATTTACAAGTTAAAATTCAACATGTAGCACAAGGAACGAACGAATATTGAACTTTAAACACATTAAACAATTATTCTGTCTTATTATTATTATTATTATTATTTTTTTTTGAAGAGTGACCAGGTGGAGCTGCAGGACAGCTGATAGCAAAGCCTGGACCCTTTCCCAACTTTCCCCCTACTAGGACTAATACTCACGATGGACCAGACGATGTCGTCAACTTGAGCAAAGTGTGTAGTAATTAGCATTAGGTCGTAGTAGTTTTTAAAAATACTGTTTTTAACTTTTCCCATCGCACTAGTGTTTTGATCGAATGGAAGCTCTAAAGATGATTTGGATGGACCAGACGATGTCGTCAACTTGAGCAAAGTGTGTAGTAATTAGCATTAGGTCGTAGTAGTTTTTAAAAATACTGTTTTTAACTTTTCCCATCGCACTAGTGTTTTGATCGAATGGAAGCTCCAAAGATGATTTGATAATTGAACAATATTTCAATAATCGAAAATCTCCGAGGTCACTGGACAACATTCAGAGATAAAAAAGGGTGTCTATGTCTATGTTAACGCCTTCAGAGTACTATTCTTAGGAAATATACAAAGAGCAAAAAGAAAAAAAAAATGTGTCGTAGCTAATTTTTAAAGATTTGATATTTCTGAAAATTATTCGAAGACAGCTACCAGAACTAGCGTTTTTAGCCGATATGGGCAACTAGTTTTTCTGACAGCTTCCCCAAACAATAATCAGATAATATCCTCAGTTATTTTATAATACATTCTGAAAATTATTTCAAGCTGATTACCAGTAGTGTCAATAACCGATGTTAGTCATTGACAGCACCAGCATCATCTCCAAATAACTCTCATATTAGTGTTAGATAACACTTTTTGAGCTTCCATTCGATATTGTAAAGAAATTTGTCAAACCCTATTTGTCAAAATATAGTCAATAATGTATCAAATTGTGTTTCTAATTTCGCTAGTCGTCTTCTGCATATCTGTGATCATATCAGTCTAAAGTAATATTATATCCATCGTAACCTTTTACAATGTTAACCGTCCTAAGTCCTAACTAAATTCCTGCTTTTTTTGATCAGTGAAATAATATCGTCTAAGATATAAAAACAAAAAAGTTCAGTCAACTGATTTTTGTCAAAAATAAAAATGATAATGATTATTTGTCAACTTTTATAAATTCACAAAACCCATAAAAATAAGAAATACAAATACAAACTCCTATAATCAACAGTTTTATCTTTACCTAATCAGTCCACAATTTTCTAATTGTAATGAATCTAATCTGTAAGGCTGTAAGTCAACTTATCCTAGCGTCCCCTGTCCTGTGTACTAACGAATTCGAGTAACGAATGATGAGTGTAACGCAGAGACCTCCTCAACCCACTCTTGCGTTACGTTAAATTTAACAATTATTGTTAAATTTGAGAAAATTCAAAGAATGCAAAGATTAGGTCTATGCAAGCTGAATTATAATTTATTTTTGACTTGTGATAAATGCACGACGGATACTCCTTTGGTTCCCATTAGCACTTAGGGCGATTCCTTCACTTGCGCTCAACTCGTAAACTAGATATATCTAGCTCAAAGTCCAAGCGGTGGTGAATGAACTGGCGCTAAAGTGCTAATGGGTTAAGCCCTCCCATCGCGTCAAGATCGAATATCCAGGGGGAGGGAATTATTCTGTCTTATTATTGTAACAAATATTTATACCCGTAACAGTCTCCTCTGGAGTTTAATCAGCAAGTTATAGATTTCACCTGAAGTTTCTTCAGACTGACATTCTCGAACTTTGGATGAAAGTTGTGATAAATCCAGGAGTGCCGTCCAGCTATCCACCACAAATAACTTCATGAAATGCCTAATAAATCCCTAAACGAGGCGATAAAACTAAACGGTTAAGCGTGGCATGACCAGTTGGCACATATAAATAAAACATCCTACACACAACGAGTCACAACAAATGGCAAACAAATCAACCCGGCGATGATGGTGTGCAAGCAAAGCAAATTGATCTCCCACAATTGCCACATTTATTTCCAGTCTCCTCGAGTTGAATTGCAGTTCGGTCGGAGTCACCACACACAGCAAGCGAACAAAGCTCGCTAAACTAAGTGCAACGAATCGATGTTATCTTGGCTTGGCCCCCAGCCCGACACTTCGACACTCGACAACTATCGAATCGAGCAAATCTCGGTGGGAGTCAGCCATTTGACACGGAAGCCAATAAAATTCATCACCTGCTACTTAGGTACCTACTACAAACCTACCACTTGATGCAGTGAAGCAAAGCGAAGCTACTTCTAGCAAGAACCTTTCGATTTGGGAGCCAGACAAGAGGAACACGGGGACGGGAGCAACAGAAAACATCGGGCCATTTTCACACCATTTCTTGTGAGGGTTGTACGTATGTCCGGACCGGAGTCCGGCCTAATCGTAAAAACCACTTACTATTTGTGTCTGTACTGCTTTCTACTTCACTGAGCGCAAACTCGAAAGTCAGCTTGATTTTCAATCAGTGACCAGAGTAAACTTTGAAGGCGAGAAAGGTAATTACGATATTGAAAGCATTAAAAAAATAGTCATTTCTGCCTAAGTCATGAGTTGAAGGCAGGTTGTGTTCCCGATAGGATGTAAACCGTAAAAGAGGACGAAGCACTTGTCTATGTAAGTACCATCGAATATCAGGATATAAATTGTCACCGGAAATGTTTGCCGTTCGAATTTGTCCCATTCGTCAGTTTTCACTCAAAAAGAGGAGAGGGTGTGCAAAAAAGTGATTCCAATCGAAACCGGATATACTCTACTTGATGTTGGAATATGGGTTGAGGCGATGTATGGTCGTTGCCTTGTTGTTGTGCCAACTAGGAACCACACAGAGGAAAATATGTTGATTGAGCATGGGTCAGAAACGGCAGCATATCTCATTTGTTCAGACCTCATCAACTCCACAAGAACCATTTCTGATTTGAAACCTGACAGTTTTCGAAGTGATCGAATTGTTGGTCACTTTCTTGAATTTTCGATTTACCACTTTTGAACTCTTGACGTTTTTCTCATGCTACTAAATACACCCATATTACATGTTTTAGAACCCAAAACTCCTTAACAGCCGCCATATTGAATTTTGGGCCACCATCTTGGATATTCTGTTCTTCACATTTAAACTCCGAATATCTTCTCCATACCAAATATAGCCATATTCTGTGGTTTTAAAGCCTAACACTCTTTGAACCCCAGCCGCCTTTTACCTTTGTGGGCTACCATTTTGGATTTTAGACCGGCATTTTGTATTTTAAACCGACATAATGGATTTTCTTGTCGCCATTGATGATTTCCGCACAAAATTCGTCAACCATGCTAAAGGGTTCAACAGTTGGCGCCATTTTATGTGGCGCATGACGGAGTTTGGTTCAGTTTTATATATGACCAACCAGTTCTATCAGTGCTGGTCCGGATTACTAAAATAGCCATAATTCCGGAACACCTCAACCGATCCGGGCCATTTTTTAATAGAAAACAATGCGGTAAAATTCCGGTTCGATTCGTGCTATAATCCGTAAAATCTGCTAACGGAAAGTGCCTGAAAAGTGAGTAAACTTTTTGTGCGCACAGACATACATACATACATACATACATACATACACTTAATTGTGTATTCGTTCAAGTATTCATAATAAAACTCCGGACAAAATGGCACAAATTTATTGGTTATGATTGAAAAAAAAAAAAAATAGACGCGGACACCGTTTTCAGCCAGAGGCTGTACAGTAGGGTGGCCCACACTTATATGAAAAACAAAAATTTCGAAAAATACCAAGTCTTACCTCCTAAATCAGTTGTTTTGGACTCCCAGAAGCTACGTTCAAAATTTGAGCAAAATCGGTTGAGCCTAAGGGGGCGCTCAAAACGCTTGAAGTTTGTATGGGAAAACTTGGCCAAATGTATGCAGAAATTTTAAGTTTTCGAATTTTTCCGCTAGGTGGCGCTGTAAGCGTTCAATAATCAAACCCTTTGGTATTATTGTAGGTGACTATATGCCAGAGAACTTTGTCGAAGACCGCGAAGTGATCCGACGGCTGTGAAAAAAGTTATACCCTAGGCAAAGTGAGGCAAAGTATTGAGATTTCATTATTGATATTATTCCTTTACATGTATTGGAAAAATAATAATAAAGTTTATCCTCACTTTTCCTAGGGTATAACTTTATTCACAGACGTTGGATCACTTTGCAGTCTTCGACAAAGTTGTTTGGCATATAGTCACCTACAATAATACCAAAGGGTTTGATTATTGAACGCTTACAGCGCCACCTAGCGGCAAAATTCGAAAACTTAAAATTTCTGCATACATTTGGTCAAGTTTTCCCATACAAACTTCAAGCGTTTTGAGCGCCCCCTTAGGCTCAACCGATTTTGTTCAAATTTTGAACGTAGCTTCTGGGAGTCCAAAACAACTGATTTTGGAGGTAAGACTTGGTATTTTTCGAAATTTTTGTTTTTCATATAAGTGTGGGCCACCTTACTGTACAGACTGAATGAAACTTAACACTAGACAAGGGACATACGGAGCATTCAGCAGTGGATACGGAGAAGAAACTATCCTTACGAGAAGTTTCATCGCCCGGAGCGGGAATCGAACCCTCACCCCATAGTATGGTGCGATTAGAAGGTTGGTGACCCTAACCGCATGGCTACGAGGCTCTACAAGTGTATGTAACAAGGAATTCTACGAGAAACTAATAAGGAGTTTCTGGAGCGATTACACAATGGATTCCTTTCATATATTCTATCAAATGTATTCTAAGAATTATTTTCAAAATAACAAGATATAGGCATAGATTATAGGCATATAAAGTTCAAAAAATACCCCTCGAGATTTTCAGTTTTTACTATGAATCCTTTTTGACATTACATCAATATTTCCTCTACGCAATTCATTCAAGAAACTAATCAAAAATTTTACAAGTATTACATACATGTGTATTCTATTACACATTCACAGAAACATATTTCTTAAGTTTTATGGGGTTTTTAAAGCTTAAATTTAATAACATCAAAAAGTAGCTCACTACTAACAAAATATCTTCTAGAATAATTTTTTTGTCAACCGACAATTTTTTAAGCTTTTCCAACTGCTTTCATGACCACGGAGATTGAGACGTATGAATTCAGCAACTTTGCCTAAAAATAGAACAAAAAATCGATTACAAATCGTCAGCTGTAGGGAAAGTCGAGAATGAATTCGAAATGATTCTACACTAAAAATGATCATCAGCTTACCGATTTCAACAAGCTGGAGTTATCATTTTAAAAAAATATCCTCAAAATTTTAAAATATATATTTTTATTTCATATTTCTTGTTTTTAAAACTTTCTGGAAAGAGCCTTAAATGCATGCAGTTCTCATAAAATACTAATTCTGTAGAAAACTTTTCTGAGTTCCACCGAAATTTCTTCGATAAACTAAGAACTGGTTGAAATTTCAGCATATATTTGTATACATGTTTACCTAAACTTCAAGAAGAACTTTATTACCAGTAATGAATCCATCCAATCATAGTTTTTCCGTCAGAATATTCTTTAAAAGATTCTGCAAATTGTTAGGAGGAGCAAACCTGGTGTGATGGTTAAAGCACGTGACTATCACGTCGAGGAACTGGGATCGAATCCCACTCCCGATAACCTCACAAAATGTGAGTACTTCCTTCGGAAGGCAAGTTAAGCGTAGATTCCCAGATGATTATTCAGTTTATTATTCCTTGATTCTCTAGAACTTGTGCAGAATTTAAATTCGTACCTGGAATCGTTCCTTGGTGGCTTTGCTGATCTATTCCACTGATTTTCCCTTGAAGATGGTAAGAACCGTTACCGAAACATAAGGACAAATCTCAACAGTATTCGTTCAAGAGAATCAAAGACTAATAAGTAGCATTCCCTAACCGGATTCTTATGGTACAGTTGATCCGCGCTAAGGGAATACATGTGACATGCGGAATTTGAGCTTATTGGGACACATGCCTACATTAGATGTATTCTTTATTACGTGGATGGATTCCTGTAGTGTGGTTTCCTTCTATACGGCCGTAACATACGAATTACTGTAGTTCAGTTTGCTTATGTTATTTACATCAGTATTTACCTAGTATCAGGCATATCTGACATATCGTCGTCGTTTAGCAGAAGTCGGAAGGTCGTACGTTGAAAATTCCCCATGATTAAACAGAATTCCGAATTTCAGGTTACAAATCAATCCAATTCTAGTGTTTGAGTAGAAAAATTATAACTTACGTATATTGGCTGGTAGTGACAGTCAGTAACCAGTTCGTCACGATATTGTTCTCTAGGACGTAAAAAGGGTATGTGAAGTGTTTGGGGCGTAACTAGCAATAGAGAAATGGATGGTGGTGCATCGGAATTGGTGAGTTCGTTTTATGCTATTATAGTATTGATTATTACTTGTTCTTTTGATGCAGTCTTTTTGCTGCTAGAAAAGTTTGTGCGTCGATTTTTTTATGTAATGCTATTTATCAAGTAAAACACACTTATTACGAAAAGTTACCGGTAGAATTCATACTGCTTACTTTCCATATTAAAATACCAGTGTTTTTTAATTCAGCCGGTGAAGAGATTGCCATATTTATTATTTACTACTCGTTTCAGCAACTCGAACGAGCAATGTACATAGGCATACATCCTAGGAAGTGAATCTCCAATGGAGTGACGTTAACTTTCTTAGCAACGTCACTCCCAACATTTTTGCTTCACATCTGTATTACATACTATATGGAGTGGCTGACGAGATGTCGTTGTTCCATTGTTTAGTTCAATTGTATTCAATGGCGCTGCACAGTAGGCCTGCCTATGTTCGCATATCAGTCCCATATTTGCTGGCATGCTTATTAATATGTGAGAGTTTTACGATCTTAAGCAGTATAAGACTTTCAATAACCCGTAACGTGGGTAGATCACCTTGGAATGGTGCGTTACGGCGTAAGATCTACCATACCATACCAAATTATAATCTTGCTATTTTCCAGTCTGGTTAATTTAAATGCAGGATCAAGATTTGGTTTCCTTTTTTACTGTTTTTTTTTGTTTATTAATTGTTTTTTTTTTTCTATTTTTGTAATTTGTTTTCACTGCTAATATACCGTTTGTTTCAGAGGGATGCAGGTAAATTTGTCCTATGTGTAAATAACACAATTTACAAAAAATATAACTGTTGTGAACGTATCGCCATTTAATACTATTTTCTATTTCAGATTTACAAGCAGCGATCAAAACGGCGAAGCATCTCCTAATTAAGATTACCGTAGGGGCTGTTCATAAACCACGTACACAGCTAATCGCGTTCGGTAATTTTTACCGAAATCTCAACCGCTGAGCGTTCGGTAATGGAATTTTACCGAAATACTGTAGAAAAATAACAAATTCCGGTAAAATGTTATCGTTTATCTGTCAAACTCTAACGAACTTCGGTAAATGTTACTACCTTTACCGATTTTTTCCTGTAAAACAAACTTAACGGTTGAGATTTCGGTAAAACATTACCGAAGTCGGTGATATTTTCTAACTGTGTAGACCAAAATTTGGCCATCTCAGACCCCCCCCCCCCCCCCCCCCTCCCCTCTCGTAGACATTTGTCCATACAAAAATTTTAGAATTTGTATGGAGCGTAGACTTTGGCCAGACCCCCCCTGCCCCCAAAAAGTCTACGTGGTTTATGAACGGCCCCGTACGATTGTGGCAGGTAGACCACGGTGTCCGCTTCGATTTCTTCGAACCGAGTTTCGTAATTTCACGTATTCTGTTGTCTTCGAGTACAGTTTCGTAATTTCACGGGTGTTGATGTGTGTTTCTTCCGTTTCTTATTTTCACGAACCTCGTTTTACGCGAACTATTTTTGACATAAAAAAATAAATGGCTGGAAGCCATCCGGTAGTTAAAATATAGTGGTCGGGGCGTGAGTGTGGTATCCGGGATCAGCCGTACCACGCCAACTAGCAGTAGATGCGGTTTTGTTTTCTCGAATTGATTGTGCGGTGGACATTATTCCCTGACATGTCGCGTATGTGAGGACGTATTCAATTTTTCGCGAGTGCATCGTTCATAGCAAAATAAGAATCGTTCTGGTGATTGTAGCAATTTGTTTACCAAAACAAAGCCCCTAACAAATCATCCCTTCCCGTATCCAAACTCCTAGTGATTACTCGTAGTAACGCAGAGAATTTCTCGGTTATTGGCCTAAGCGAGAATCACGTCATCACTTCCTTCCCTATCCTCAATTGACCTGCATTCGGACGCGGCCGGCGCTGGTATTGCTTTTTAAAAAAGTATTGGGATCAGGGTAATTTTCGTTTCAGCGATACGAAATATGCTATTCTCACGGCGGCGGGAGAGCTTATTTTCACTATTTTGCTTGAGGGTCACTTTTCCCCTCCAACACTTCTTTCGAGAGCAGCGATTCATGATAACTGAAAATCGCTTCAACCTGCGGATAATTTCTTTTCGTTCTGTTAAATTTTCACTCACCCAATTCTCAAGAAAATCTTTTCAAAGCAGATTAACAAAAATTGTCCCCACAACGGGATTCGAACCTGGAACATTACTAAAAACAACCGCGACACGCGCACTCTTTCCACAGCACCACTCCAACCACACAGAGGGAGTAGAAAATTTACTGCATAAAATCAATCATCGTCGGCGTCATAGGAGTCAAGGAAAGACAACATGATCGGCCGACGAAGGGTAAACGAAATTCTCGCCGCTTTGGGAGTAAGTGAAAATATATTTTCACTCTTCTCTTTGTGCGGGAGATTTCTCAAGCCAGATTTTCGCTGAAAATTGGCGTGTGGGAGAATTCTATTTTCGTGAGAATGAGCGAAAATTCCGAACGCTGATTGGGATGTCAGCATTTACACAATGAGGAGAAAGCTAGTCCCAAGCATCACCTGTTGGTTCTTTGTGTAAATGCTGTTGTCCTTGCAATAACAGAGAAGCAACCGCGAGCGGTCAATCATGCTCATGCTCAAGTTACCGGTAGAATTCTTACTGTTTACTTTCCATATTATAATACCGTTTTTTTTTCTAATTCAGCTGAGGAAGAAATTGCCGTATTTCTACTCTTTTTAGAGAGCGAGTAATGTACATAGGCATGAACCCCTGTGTCACATCCCAGGAAGAGAATCTCCAATGGAGTGACATTAACTTTCTTAGCAACGTCACTCCCAACGATTTTGCTTCACATCTTTATTACCAGTGGCGTCTCGTAACCTCACTTTTTACCTGTTCAACGACTCTAAAACTTGCATTTGCGGACAATTAAGCATCAGAATCAAATTAAAAATAGACGGAAACTAATATTCTTGTATGTTTTTACAGATTGCAAGCATATTTGATGGGAAAATTTAAGAACTTACGTTCGTTGAACAGGTAGATTTGAGGTTAGGGAATCGCCACTGTTTATTACATACTATATGGATCGACTGACGAGATATCGCCGTTCCATTGTTAAATTGTATTCAATGACGCTGCACAGTTGACCAGGTCACTTTAATGCTTGTAATACATTTCCAATGTACTGCAAGCATTAATAACAATAAAAACTGTAGAATTGGTCGATTCTATCGTTTTCCAGGATTATTTCCATGAATGACTGTATATGTGCAGACTAGATTTTTCCCCGGTGGCTTCAAATTCCCTAACTTTAACTTTTCCTGGTTTTCCCGAAATTCCCAACTGGATGGCCACCCTGGATCATGATTATGATTAGCAATTGTGTTTTATAACTGGTAATGATCGTATTTGAGTCTCCTATTAGAGGCTGCCACCCACTTTACGCCCACCGCAATTTCTCAGCTGTCTTGCATCTAATCCAGCTGATTTTTTAGTGCAGTTAGTGCTTAATATAGACTCATCACTTACAAAAAATGAACTAAATTGGTTCCTATTCATACGGGACAGTTTTGCGATCATAGGCAATATAAGACTTTCAATTGTAAGATACATAACCACAGAACCAAACAAAGTTTAAGAGAATGAGAAACTAGGGTGTTTCATTTGCCCACCGTTTCGACACGAGAGCAGTATTCTCTTTTTCAGCGGTCATCATTATGTCATGTTTGGTTTTATGCAGTGTCGCGAAGCATCAGCGTACAAGTCACAAAAAAAGCTGAAAAACACCAAACTTGTCTCACCCTGTATCTGCGGTTTCTGATTCGCTCTCTCTACAGTCGCTAACACCAGAAAAGACAGAATCCCATCAAAGTCACCCGGTCACCCTTATTTTGCTACAATCATCCTGACTTGGATACGGCTCATGTGAGTGTCATGACTCTCTCCGTCGCCTCAAGCAGATGCACGCGCAACAGCATGTAAAACTATGCATGTGTATTATCACAAGCACGGTACTACGTCATAAATCCTATTCGTTTTGCATAGCTCAGTTTAAACGCACACATTGAGCGCACCACGCAGTTCGCCCTGGCTACGGCAAATGCTCTCACTTCGCCCGTTATGCATTGTTGCTCAGAGAGATTGATTCTCTCGCAACCCGCCTGAAGCATACTCAGCAACTGCTATCGCTGCAAAGCTGCGAAGGGTGGAAACCACAACATGTTTGTCATTCCAGGCGTGACATGCTAGCTGGTTCGTATCACCTTGGGAAGGGTGACTCCAAAAAGCGGTTCAAGTGATTGTCTCGCGATGGTCGCGATTATTCGCAAGACTGGTTTTATGTCTTGTTGAACTGTAACTGTTCTGCTTAATTGGAATTGAAGAACATGTTGGGTCCAGTGAAGTAAAATGAGATCATCTACCAAATTTTGATTTTTTTTTTCAAATTGATTCTAGATTTAAAAAAACATCATGTATAAACATTCATTTTTTGGACGCTAAGGTGCACGTAGTGTCCTAGTGGACAAACATAATGAGAAAATCTAAGAAAAGAATAAATGAGTGAATAAAGAGATGAAAGGTGTAGAACGGAGTTTTGTGAGGATTTTTCGGAGGAATTTGTTATTTTTTTCCTCTTGGGAGGAATTATTTCCCTCTGTTGGGGAAATTAAGCCACTGCACCCAATAAGCTAAACCTTTGTGGCATAACTTGTTAAATGAAAAACTAAATCATCGTTTGAAATACAAATTAAATATCTCATAATCAAGTTTCCGTTCATATAATAAATTAAACAGTTCTTAGCTATTGTTCTCTGTCGCAGAATATGTATGAAGAGAATAAAATTTGTGTTCCTGATGTTATTTTTTTTTTCAAAAACCCAACGATGTTCCTATTCCCATATTCCTAGCACAGAGAGGCGAATCCACCGTAATCGACCTTTTCTTCCCAATGCGATTGGAAGACATGGCGATGACACCCTCATCTTCAAACCAAAAGCTCCTGGTTGTCGTCAACGACAGCAGAGAACTCTATCGGCGATGGAGTATCACACGAAAAAAATAGTATATCAATTCAAAAAAAAAATGTTCGTAAAAACAATAAATTACATTACATTAAATTCAACAATATTATTCATTCGAATTAATATGTTACGGACTTCGCTTCGCACATTTCCCTCCGTGCACTCAACTCCTGGAAAAAAGGACTTTCCATCTGTGGTAAACCATAGGCAGCAGGCATTGGAATTCGGATGTCTAGTACTAGCCAATCAACCGACCAACAACGAACGAATGAACATAACTGAACTGAGTCTGTCTCTGTCGGTGAACGAGAATTGCTGTTATCGAGAGGAAATCTCTGTCCTGTCGGTATCTTTATCGTGACATTTCGAAATCCCTGTGAATGCAGCAAGCTTGATGAATACTGAATCCGAGACGACTCGACAGTCGGTCGGAAAATGCTTAAGGGAAATCAATACTGCAATGATCGGAAAAATGTGTGTGCACTTTGGCGTTTTTTTTTTCTTTCTGGCTCTTGCAGCGAGAACAGGTTGGCATCGTTGAATGGGTTGCATAAGAATGTGTGCAAATTTATTCATAGACGTATAAGGCTAAACGTGTTCCGCAATCTGCCTGTTCGAGAAGTACACAGCTATTCGAGCTCAAGGACCTCTCTGCTAGGCATAAGCATTTGGACAGCTACTGAATTGATATTCAATCAATATTTTTTTAGAAATAACCTCCGAAATCCATATTCGGCAATTATTTAATAAATTGAAGATATTAGCAATAGCAATTCGGTAAAGTACAGTATAGCATAAAAAGCAACACCGACACCTTTCGTCGCATTAACAATCACAATCAGCAACACCTTGTTCAAGACATGCCTTACTTTCACCCGTCCGTGACGCGAACAGAAAGCTCAAGACAATCATCGACCAGGTCACGTCCCAGATACTAATATCAATCTGGACCTAATAACTACTTAAGTGAGCAATATTTCAACAGTGCAATAATTTCGCTCCGTCCACAAACTGCGCTAGTTCGGCCGTTGTTTCCTTCTAGTCCCTTCCCTATGGATGTATGAATGTCTGTCTGTCGCTGTCCGTGGAAAAGTCCGTCATAATGTAGCACCTTCTGTAGGTTGTTGGTAAGGGAGAACGTACCTACGGTTACGACGATGGCTCTGCATCCGAGTCCACTCACGAAAAGTTTATCAGTCTTGAAGGGAAAATTCTCTTCATTGCACAGTTGGCAAAAATGGTCTGAAATATGCTTCAATACATTCAATTTGAGGGTTGGCATTAACACTTAATATAATGCATTACATTACTGTTCAATTGTTTTACATTCTCTACTTTGCGTAATGATTAGCATTAGGGTAATTCGCTAATTGTTGAACACTACCCAAATGTTGAACAGTTTCTGAATATTTTATTATTAATCATGCTTAAGAAATTTTCATCCAACGTAAAAGTATTAGGTAGATGCATGTATATGTGTGTCACGATATTGCTCTAATTAAGTTACAAAATTATACATATTTTACGTCAAATAAATTGATTGAAAATTTTGTACCGCTGATGACACAAAAACTGCACAATTCTTAAGATTAACTTTAAGATATTGCTGTTACGAAATAAGCTTTGCGGGCAAATCGACCACAAATATCAAAGGCACACCATAGTTACAAGAACTGGAAGGATGTCCTTAACAGTTTAACGTTGTTTAAAATCACATTTTTATTGTAATTTAATCTGGAAATAGTAGTTTACGCAACAAGGTGCAGAATGACGGTTTTTACAGCACGAGGCGTACATTTATCCAACGAGGCTTGCCGAGTTGGATAATTACGACGAGTGCTGGAAAAATCGAGTTCTGCACCGAGTTGCGTACAACGTTTTTCATAAATTACCCTTGAGAATAGTTTTTAACCCTCGAACGATCGCGCTGTTGTATTTTGTACAACACGTTGAAAAAATCTCGCTTTTTGTACTCAGCATTAGCGTGGTGCTGACGCAGGTAGTCAACCGCGCGAGTTACGGAAGGTTAACAAAACTTTATCATCAAACTGCACACTGATGTTCATAGCCATGTTTAAGAAAATCTGAACATAACAGGTTATACTGTGCAGTTGTTACAGTTTTTCAAAACTGCGTCCAGAAAGAATCAAGAAGTTGACCAAAACTGAAAACAGTGCTGTAATGGTTCATTACGCAACGCAAATCAGTGCTGTAATGAACCATTACAGCACTGTTAATTTGGTGTGGGAAAGTAGGCCTTTTCCTGTCAGATTTGCGTGAGGTAAATCAGCCTATTACGATGAGAAATTGCAAAAAAATATTTTTCTTATCACACTATCATTATGCATCCATGATCCAATTGTTGAACACTGCCATAACCTACGATGTTAGCATGACTGCTAGAAATGTTTTTTTCACTTTACCTAGCCGTGCATTTCATGGGGTTCCAAGGGCGTTCCAGGGATGTTCTAGGGGTGTTCCAGAGGGCTTCAGAAAGATTCCAGTGGTTTTCAATGGGTTTCAAGGGCGTTCCAGAGGTGTTCAAGAGGAATTCAGAGTGTTAAGGAGTATTTCAAGGCGTTCCAGGAGGCTCAGGAGCAACCCACGCGTGAAAAGTTCGTTCCATGAGTGTCCTTGGGGGTTGAGTGGGTCCAGGAGAATTTCAGGGGCTTTTAAAGGCGTACTTTTCTTCTGTCGTTTTCGCTTCTAATCAAATCTTTCCAGCCATTTTTGCATCTAGTCATGTTTAAAACGATTTTAGTCCACTAGAGCTTTCTTCAAATGTGCGATTCCTTGTCATTCAAATGAATTGTCACTAGCTCGGACTAGCTGGGCACAAAACACAAAAAAAAACGGAAAAAAATCCGCCAGAGTGAAAAAATATCGGATGTCGGGTCAAAGTCGGGTCAAATTTTATCAAATGTTGGATCAATGTTGTACCCACATCGGGAAACTGTCGTGTCTATGTTGGGTTTGGTGGCCAAAATAAAAACAGGTGAATGATAGGTTGATGTCGGGTTATACGTCATCAATTACGAACAATGCTTCAACCGTTCAACAATTGGCGAGAACCGTCCAACATTAGGATGAGCTAGCTTAAGGAAGCGTTCAACATTTGGGTTACAGACTTCCCATACAAATGTTCTATTTTCTCTTAGAAAATGGAATTTAAGGGAATACCAATTCAATGGGCAGTATAAGGGATAAGTAGATCTAGACGTTCCCTGGATATTTTTCAACTTAAGTGGAATTATACACGGAAAAACAAACTAAAACCAAAATGCCGATACTAACCGTAACAATTGGCGAATTACCCTATTTAATCGCAGGAGGGTATTCTTATTTACATTAGGATGGGTATAAGTATGAATCAACCATTTATTGCTAGAAGAATTTACATTGTTAGGCTTCCTACCCGCAAAACGATGGGTTCATCTGCCGGGCATGTGATTCAACAACTTTTTACGGGTGAGCAATTCCAAAAGATTGACTTATTGTAGCATCCGCAATACGGAAATTCAAATACATATTCTGGTATCCTGTCACGTTCCGTGACCATGCCATGCCACTTGGACGTGGAACATTGACTTCGGCTCGTCCAAAAGTTTCAAATAATTCAGACTAGGTACTTTTGTTAAAATGAACTCCTTAACATTTTGAGAAATACCCTTCTGAGAAATCTCAATTACTTGGACTGGAGTAAATCTAAGTAATGTATTAAGTTCATTTGTGATATCTTGAAAACATCTTCTCATTACTTTACAGAACTTTTAATATGACTTTAAAATGCATCTAGATCAACTTTTCTGGAAATTTGAAAAGAAGCTTGACTCCCTGATGGAATTGTAATCGTCTACTGCATCCGTTGTTTTTTAGTAGAAATTGTAGTGTCTGGACTAGAGACATCTTCAATTTCGTGGAGCGGACCTGGTGTGATGGTTAGAACACTTGACTATCACGCCGAGGACCTGGGATCGAATCCCACTCCCGACAAACTCGCAAAATGTGAGTTCTTCCTTCAGAAGGGAAGTAAAGCGTGGGTCCCGAGATGAACTAGCCTAGGGCTAAAAATCTCGTTAATACAGATAAAAAAAAAGTCTTCAATTTGCTGTCCCAAAAAAAAGACGAATGTTTCATATGGATTACTCATTTGAAAAAATATCATCTGAAACAATTTGTACATATTAGGAACGCTGATTTTTTTTAAAAAGTATGAGGTTCCGCGTAGAAGTTGCAGATCTCTTAGGGTAACTCTTCGGAAAACAAGCTGAATCCAGAAGAATCTGAAGAACCGTCCTAGAATGAACAAGAGGAGGGCTCCAGAATCAAGTATACATTTCGGGCAAGCCTACGATTTTGATGATAAGAGATCAAATTCTAGGTGGACGCGGATGAACCCGGAAGTTGAAATATATTCATAAATTTCTCCACCAAGATCTTTTGCACAAATTCCGCCAGGGATTCTTTCTGAAACTCTTTTAGAGGTACCTCTTGGAAAAAACTTTCAAAAGATTTCTTCCTTTTTACGATATTCTGCTTAGTATTCCACCTCAGATTGATTCCGGAGGTTCTTCCAAATTTCTTCCGGAATATTCCCAAGAACTCTGACCGATTTTTAAAGGAATTACAGGAATCCCTCGTGAGATTTCTCCCAGAATTCCTCCTTAGTTCTCTTCAAGAAATTTTCCTGGGATTTTTCCCAGCGTTTATCCCGGAATTTCTACAGGAGTTTCTCCCAGGATATTTATCAGATGTTGCCGCGAGATTTCCCCTAGAGTTTCTCTCGCGATTGCTCTTGAATAATCTTCTGCAATTCTTTCCGGTGTTCCTCCCGCGATTTCCTCAGAAGTTCTTCTCGGGATTTCTCCCAGAGATTTTCGAACAATTTCTCCCAGATGGAGAACAGGAGTCATTCCTGAAATGTCTACTAAAGTACCTCCCAGAATTTTTGCAGAGGTTTTTCATGTGTTTCTGCAAAAGTTTATCGCAGAACTTTCTTCCAGAGGTTTTCCTTGATAGCAGAGGTCGTCACGGGATTGTTTTCTCAGTTTCTTCAATTATGTTTTCCTAAAAAAATATCGTGAGCTTTCGTCTAGAGATTCTTGCGGGATATTTCTTCAAAGTTCTCGTGGGATGTCTGTTAATGTTCAACCTAAGATTTAAGCAGCCCAAATACGGGAGTCTTACTGAACTCGCAAGGACGTGCAAATGCAACTTATAGAAGGAGTTGCTTTAGAAATTCTGACAGGAGTTCCTAGAAAAGGTATTCCAGAAGCTCCTACAAAAACTAGGCTTGGAAGTTCTTCAAATATTTTTTTAGGTTATGTTTTAGACATTTTTATAGCTCCATCAAACGTTCTCAAGAATATGTAAATACTTCTAAAAATTCTTCTAGAATTTGGCAATAATACTGTATGAAGCTTGGCATGTAATACGCTAGTGCATAGTTTTTATAGTGCTCGTCACAGATTTCTCCAATAAGTTCCTTTGGGAGTCCCGTCCGAAGTTCTTTCGGAAATGGCTTCTGAAGTTCCTTCGGGAATAACAACCAAAGCTCCTTCTGGAATTCCATCCGAGTACCTTCAAGAATTCTATCCATCCAGATTCATCCTAGAACTCCGTTCGAAGTTCCTCCAAGAATTCCTTTCGGAACTCCTCCAGGAATGCCTCTCGGAATTCTTCCAGGAATCTGAAAAATCTGTAGGAATTTCTTCCGAAGTTCATCCAGGGATTCTGTCCGGAGTTCTTCCAGTCAGTAATTCTTTTCAGAGCTCCTTCAGGAGTGCTGGAAATTCCACCCGGAGTTTCTTTGGGAATTCCACTTAGAGTTCTTCCAGAAATTTCGTCCGGAGTACATCGATTCTGTCCGGAGTTCCTCCAGTCAGTAATTCTGTCCAGAGTACCTAAAGGAATGCTGTCCAAAGATCCTTCAAGAATTCTGTCCTATGTTTCTCTCGCAATCTTTCGGGAATTCCGTCCGGAGCACCTTTAGGAATTCGGCCCAGAATTCTTCCAGGAATTTTGTCCGTAGTTCATCTAGACCATCTGTCCGGAGCTCCTCTAGTCAGTAATTCTGTCCGAAGTTCTTCCAGGAATGCTGTCCAGAGATCCTCCAAGAATTCTGTCCGATTTTGTTCTGGAAATCCTTCGGGAATTCCATCTGGAGTTCCTTTGGGAATTCCGACTGGAATTCTTCCAAGAAGCCCTTCAGCAATTCTGTCGGAAGTTTCTTCAGCAATTCCGTCCAAAATCCTTGCTGGAATGCCGTCCAAAGTTCTTCCAGGAATTCTGTCCGGAGTTCCTCCAGGAATTCCATCCGGATTTCTCAAAGAAATTCTATCCAGATTCATCCTAGAATTCCGTCCGAAGTTCCTCCAGGAATGCCGTTCGGAATTTCTCCAGGGACTCCCTCCGGTGTTCCTCCAGGGATTTCTTCCAAGGTTCCCGCAGGAATTTCTTCCGGAGTACCTCCAAGAAATTATAGTATGCATCTAGGACTTTTTTCCGGAGTTCCTCCAGGATTTCCGTCCGGAATATCTGTAGGATTTCCTTCCGGAGTTCATCCAGGGATTATGTCCGGAGTTCCTCCAGCCAGAAATTCTGTCCGAAGCTCCCACAGGGATGCTGTTCAGAGATCCTCCAGAAATTCTGTTCGATGTTTCTGCAGTAATTCTGTCCAGAGTTCCTTTGGGAATTCTGCCAGGAATTCTTCCATGAATTTCGTCCGGAGTTCTTACAGCAATTCTGTCGGAAATTATGCAATTCCACCCAAAATCCTTGCAGGAATGCCGTCCGTAGTTCTTCCAGGAATTCCATTCGGCGGAGTTCCTTCAGGAATTCCGTCCGGAGTTCCTCCAGGAATTCCGTCCAGAGTTCCTTTGGGAATTCGGCCCGGAATTCTTCCAGGAATTTCGTCCGGAGTTCCTACAGTAATTCTGTCGGAAGTTCCTTCAGCAACTCCGTCCAAAATCCTTGCAAAAATGCCGTCCTTAGTTCTTCTAGGAACTTTGCCCAGAGTTACTCCAGGAACTCCGTCTGGAGTTCCTTCACTAATTCCGTCCGGAGTTTCTTCAGGAATTCCGGCCGGAGTTCCTCCAGGAATACCGTCCGAAAATCCTCAGAATGTTTTGATTTCTTTCTGGAGTTTCTTTAAGAATTTCTTGTGGAGTTCCTTCAGAAAATTCGGCCGGGGTTCCTTCAGAAGTCTCGTTCAGGAATATCTGCCGAAGTAGCTCCAGAAATATCTTCTGGAGTCCTTACAGGAATGTCAGTGATGTCTGTGGTCAGAAAATTCCTGGAGGAGTTTCGAAAGCAAATGCTGAAGGAACTTCGGAAAGAAATCTTGGAAAAACTCTAAAAAAAATCCGGAAAATAAGTTGGAACGACTTTTTTTTAATGAAATCTTTTGCATTCTTGGAAGTATTCCAAAAGATATTCGCGGAGCAATTGCGGAGGAAGTCTGGATGGAATTTTAGGTTGAACGAGGCAAGAGATTCCTGCAGGAAGCCCGAAAAAGAGTTCTGGAAGCACTCCCTAAAATATTCCTAGAGGAACTTTGGAAGAAATTGCTGAAGGAACACCGAAAAGAAGCGCTGAAGTAACTCCTGGAAGAACTCCGATGGAGATCCTGGGGTATGTTTGGAACAAAATCCTTAGAGAAATCGTTGGTATTCCTGCAACTTTTTTTTGACAAGACGGGAGGACGGAATCCCTGAAAAAGCACCAGAAGAAATTCTCTAAGGGACTCAGGAAGGAAGTGCTGGAGGAACTCCGGAACGAAGTCCTGAAAGGAATCCGGAAGCACACCCGAAGACATTCCTAGATGAACTCTGTAGAACTATTTTAATAGGGGGATTCACTTAACAGCGTAAACTGAATAAACTGATTAAATGTTGTGATCATCAAGGCAATCTGGAAAAATGTTAGAGTCTGTGAATTTCCGGAAGATCTTGAAAGGAATGTCCTCGATGACTACGCAAAGAAATCCTGGGAGACACCGAAAAAAATCCTGAAGGTATTGCGAAAGAAGTTCCCGAAAAAAAAAACGAATGAAATCCTTAGAGAGATCCTCGAAGATTTTTTTTAGGAAGTTTTGGAGAAATTTCCAAACAATTGCTCCAGGAATTTCTCGGATAAATCCTCAGAAAGATTTCCGCAGAAATCCTAGAACAAATTCGTGAAGTAATGATTGCTTGAGGAATCTTCGGAGAACTACAGAATTATGATAGGAATCCTTGCAGAAATCCGGTCAAGAATGCTCGGAGCTTATTAAGCAACATTACAGGAGCTTCTCTTTCAATACTCTTGTTAAGATGCCTGAAAGAATTCTTCAAAGAAATTTAGAGGAAATCCTGGAGCGAAGGAATCCCATTTTCAATTTCTGGAGAAACTAGTGAAAAGCTTTAAAAAATTGCCAGTGGAATCTCTGCAAACAATCTTAGATTAACCCCAGGAGGATTAAATATTCTGAAGAACACTGCAGAAGTTCTTGGAAACATCCGCGATGAAATTGATAAGAAAAAACCTATGGAAAAAATCTCAAAGGAATTTCAAAAAAAAAAACACATCCATATGGAGTTCCTTTAGGAATATGTATGTTCATGTTTTTTTTTGTACAAATGTATTTGTCTAGTTTAAGTTTTATTCAACCATTGGGACCATTATTGTCTGTTGGTGTTGTCAAATAAATAAATAAATAAATAAATAAATACCATCGGGATTGCTTCTAGGACTTCCTCCGCGAATTTCTTCCGGGTTTTCTCTATGAAGAAAATCGCTTAAGAATCTCCGAATGATGTGTGATTTGAAGAAATTTTTGATGCAATTACGTTGGAGCCTAGATTTACATGTAATGATAGAATCAATAACTTTCTTGTTGATTGTGATTATATTATGCATAAATTGGTGTTCCTCGTGGGATTTCTCTCATAGGTACTCCTAGAGTTTTTGTCCTCTTGGGATGGCCTACAAAGTTTCTTGTAAGAAATTCCCTTAGAAATCTGGGAAGAAATCTTGGTGAAATCTTGCGAAGAAGTGTTCAAGGAATAACGAGATGAACTGTGGAAGAAATTCCGAGTAAAAACATATCAAGGGAATTCTGGGAGAACCCCTTGATGGCAATTTCCAAAGAAACTACGGGAGAAATCTGTCGAGAAACTTCTAGATAAACTCGGTAAGGTTGTAGTTGTAGCAACTTCTGAGCTACATTTATTCATACCGAACCTTTTGTTTTCAGTATGTTCGAAAGTTGTAGTGTGGTGAACTCGTTTTTATTCATACGAACATGATCCACAAGCAGTACTCCCAAGTTTGTGAGATAAGTCATCCAAATGATTTGTGAATAGCGACGTTTTGATCCACTGTGCTTTACATCGCTTGTGCCGTTTACCTAAATGGAAAAATATGACGAGAACATAGTCTCGGATGTGTCTTATAACTATAAAAACATTCGTCCAATATAGCAGCCTGCGAAAAAAATAGTTCCTCTGACGTAAAACCCCAACCGATCACGATTTCATGCGCCAACGAACATAAAAGAAAGCATCTCACACTTACTTGACTTTTGTACGGCGCTTGGTCTTCTACTCTAGGTATCTCCCGAACGGAAATGCTGACCCAGGCTCGGGGTCGCGGCGGTAGGCAAATTACAAGTTGATTGATGACCAAATGACGCGACACCCCGAGAGAGGCGACCGAGTTGCCTCCTACTTTTCGCAACTCTTGGGTCTTCTTTTGCTGCTGCTCTCCTTCTGCTGCCTGCCTTCGGGGGTAACCTTTATTATCCGATTTCTTCTTTCGGGCTAATTTTCTCCTGGTGCTTACACTCACTTACACTGTATTTACCCGTCTGCTTTGTAGTCGTCGTTTACTTGAAAGATATCCACAATAAACCAAGAGAAAAAATACGCGGCACAAAGGTACTATCCAGCTAGCACCGGATCACTTCCACTTCGTACACCAACACACGCGCGGGTATCGACTCTTCTTTAGCCGCCTGATGTCTTCCGGGCACCTCAACGAAATTTCACTCCGCGCTTACAAAAGAGTATTGCAATTCTTCTTCTTCACCCGAGTTGGTTCAATTTCTTCCCACCAACAACAACAAGCACAGAAAAACAGCACCGTCAGCATTCGGGTTGTTTGGTATTTTCCTATTTCTTCTAATTACTGTTTTGTGACGTCGTCGCTCGACACTCTGAAACGCTGGAACTCAATCGAAGCGAACATTCACCACCATACGGCACACACATACCCTCACTCACCGCGATCACAAAACACTGTTGTACTAGGTAGCAAGCAAGGTTTTGAACAGCAATTTTTGCACCTCTGTTCAACCAACCGAACATCTGTAGTAGCTTGTGTTGTTTTCAACAATTCAGTTTTGCACCCGACATGCTGCGAAGTGCTGCTCTGGTACTGCTACCCCTCCGAATATTGTAGGTATGTGCCTTGCTGCTACAACAGTTACTTTGAAGAGCGGTTCGAAGTGCCGCTTCATCGCTGCCTTTCTACCTTCATCGACGACGCGGTCGACCGACGATGACGATGACGGTTGATTGATTGAGATTGGGAAGCTGAAACGATCAAACAAAGTGAGATGTTGATGGGGATTAGCGATGATTGTGATGACGCAAAATAACATAGTAGTTACATAGTTTGACAGTCTTTGACGGGAAGTTTTGAGGTGAAGGTTGACGTTCTCTAAGGGGTTTAACGGGCGGATTCAGTGAAAAGATTACATGTAGAGCATTTCGTATATACTTCAGGACTACAACATGTCCTGTGGGTTAGTACCTATGTCGTACATTGAAATTAACAACCCAGATCACCTCTGCATCTCCACATGAGCTACGGGAAGGACTTTTGTTGGGGAAAATTACAAGATTAGGATCCAATCGTAATCCCAATCCAAGAGCCAATCTGTTGGAACATCTATTTGAAATGAAACACTATTTTAATAAAAACTGCTGTTACAAAACAAGCTTCGTTGGCAAACCAACCACAAATATCAAAATCACATTATAGTTACAAGAGGTGGGCAAGGATGGGAACACTCACTTGCAAAGAGTTACACTCACTTTTTTTTTTATTACCCTCCGCTGACCCCCACACCAAAAAGCTCGCATGGAGCTTCCTGGTTGTGGACACACCTAACAAAGTACAAACAAAAAAAAAACGCGGATACTAAAAAACTAAGAATTAAAAAACTAATGCGAAATCCCAGTGGAGCATTTGCTCCTTTGAAGGGATTCACGAACAAAATCAATAATAATTCTTAAATTAAATTACATTGTGATAACGATTGTGGCTTAAGAATGAACTAAATTTAAAATATACTAAAATGCAGGAGAAAAAAAAACTGACAGAAGCCAGACAAAAACCTACATTCACAAAATTGTTGACACGCTTAAAGAATAAATTCATTTACATTCCTCCGTATGTGATGCTTCAGCTTGCTTTTGAAGATGATCGAATTTGATATTTCTTTTAATTCATTGGGAAGTGCATTAAACTTTAATGGTCCGTAATTGGTGATACGCGTTAGGCCTAAATTTGTACTTGCACTACTTCTCATAAGTTCATTGGCATGCCTAGTGTTATGAAAATTTACTCTAGCAGAAAAAACAAGATTATGATGGAATTTCCTATTATTCAATGTATTATGTACAAATGTGATTGTTTGAATGTCACGCAAGGCATAACTAATATGGGCATAACTTTGTGGTTTGAATAATTATACAGTGCAATAGTTGGGAATAAATGTGGCAAATTGAAAATTAATTTTAAACAGCGATTTTGCAAGGATTGAAGTTTTTTTAGTTTGGATTTAGCAGCATGACCCCATGCTACTATTAGATATTGGAGCACAGAATGGATACAGGCAAAGTAAAAACGTAGCAATGCTTCATTTGGTACAAAGGAGCGAACCCTCTTCATTAGTCCACACAAAGATGACACTTTATTCGATACTTGTTGTATATGATTATTCCAAGATAGACAAGAGTCTAAGTGAAGACCCAAGTATTTGAAAGACGAGACTTTTTCTATACGCAGATTTCCTACACAAGGATCGGGATAACTAAAGATTTTTTTTCGTGGTGAATGGAAGACCATGTATTTTGTTTTAGACAAGTTCAAGGAGAGAAGATTGCCATTGAAATAATTCGTCAGACTCGCAAGGTCTGACTCAATGTCTTGTACAATAGACTGAATATTGAGGTGTGGATAAAACAAAGCCGTATCATCAGCAAAGAGCCTTGGCACCCCGCGCAGCTTTAAGTTACTTAAATCGTTAATAAATATTAAGAACAGTAAAGGACCGATGTTGCTTCCTTGAGGCACTCCAATGCTCATGTGTTGTAGACTACTGCGGCAGTCATTTATCGCTACAAATTGTTTGCGATCCGAAAGATAACTCCTTATTAAATCATTTGCAATTCCTCTCACCCCGTACCTGTCCAATTTTTTCAATAAAATTTCGTGATTTATGGTATCGAACGCTTTTTTCAGGTCTATAAATAATCCACCAACTATGTTTTTCTTATCTATTTCAAAAATCAAATCATCAATAAGTTCAGTTATAGCATTGCCAGTTCCACAACCTTTTCGAAAACCATACTGATACCTATACAAGACGTTATTAGCACATAAGAAGTTTACAAGACGTACGGTTAACAGTTTCTCAAATATTTTATTGATTACGGAAAGAGTTGATATCGGTCTATAATTAGAGGGATCAAAAGAGTCCCCTGATTTGAAAACTGGAGTGACTTTAGCTATTTTCATAATATTTGGATAGGACCCAGTTAATAACATTCTATTGAACAGCTCAGCAATTATACCGGAGAACCGGCCTACGTTTGCTTTTACCAGATCAGCTGGAATGTTGTCATGCCCTCTGCTTTTCTGTGTATCAAGTTGGCTTATAAGAATGCTAACTTCATTTATACTAGCAGGTCTCAGGAAAATAGAGCTGCTAACACCCTTTACAGGTTTCAAAAAGTCAAAGGCGTTTTTTGGAATTTTTTGTGCTAGATTATTACCGATGCTAGAAAAAAAGCAATTAAACATTTCAGCAACATCTTGATCTGATTCAAGAATGTTCGCACCATTTCGTAATTTTAGTTTTTCATTGGCTTTAGTACGACCAAAAATTTCATTCAGTTTCTTCCATACATTAGAGTGACTAGAACTTTTGAGTATATTTTCGTAGTATTGCTTTTTGCATCGCTTCTTAGCAGATTTAACTTTTTTTGAGACATGCTCCAACATTTCAGTTATATGTTCATCTGTAGGGTTACTTTTTTGTTTGTTCAGATAATTATTTTTAATTTGTATTAATCGCCAAAGACTGTATGTCATCCATGGACAATGTTCTCTTTTCAGTCTAACAGTTTTAGTGAACTTTCTAGTACAGTCATGTAACAATTTGTTATAAGTTTCAATAATGTTATTTAGGGCAACTTCCACATCATCAACTGCAGGAAAATTATTTAAAAATACAGAAAATTCGTTTTGTAATTTGACTCTATCAACAATAGACATTTTCAATTCATGCTGCCTCTTCTCATCACTTAAAAAGAGAGATGAAATTACAGGGATATGGTCACTCATGTCACTAAAAATAGTGTGGTTTTTTAATCTTGCAGCTACATCCATAGGGCAAATGAAATGATCTAAAATGTTTTGACTAGTGGGACGTGTGGAGAAAGTATTCGTGCATACTGAACCATACGATTGTAGTAAGTTTTTATATTTAATAACAATATTATTGTTTTGCAGATTTATTGGAACATTGACATCACCAACAATTAAATATGGCTTTGTCGGAGTACATTTGGACAACCAGTCTTCTAAAATATCTTGGAACTCATTATAATCGAACGAAGGTGGACGATACACACCAACAACATTGAACAAATAGTTAAAAAGCTTTAATTCTATGTGAACATAATGGAGACCATTGATTGTTTTATTTTGTAACAGTTTACATCCCAAAGAATTTTTCACAAAAACAGCTAAGCCGCCAGAAGAAGTATCGCGACAGGAAAAATATGCGCGGTAGCCAGGAATACTATAAATATTGCTATTCATCTTTTTAACCCACGTTTCACCAATCACAATAACATCAACATTCAATTTACATTCATTAACAAAATATATAATTTCATCAAATTTTTCAAAATCATTTATACCTCTAACATTCCACTGTAGAACATTCAAACATTTAGTGTCAACCTTTTCACATTTCAAATTAAACTCATGTAAACTATCGTAGAACTTATTTAATATCATAGACGACGAAGAATCCATTATTCTAGCACAAATTCAAAAATTCAACTATTTCATTTCATTTTCATTTTGCAGCATTTGGTGGGGCAATGAGAGCGCAAGTCAGTCCAAAGCCGATGATAAGGAGGGGTAATGGCTGAATAGTCTTTGCTGACCACATAAACGCCATGGGATAGGAAAAGGGTATTTTGGTGTGGGATTAGGGTGTTGGTTGGTACAGACTTGACGATATCAATGCTATTCAGATGCAAAATAATTTTAAGGCTCAATAGTGAATCGCATACCTTCCAAAACCAAAAAACAATAATCCACAAAATACCAAGCAAGTCATAGAAAGAAAAAGCGCCTGATTGTTTGTTTTGTGAATTATAGCAAACGGAAACTTCTACCCTCTCCGACTCGCCAGTCACACCGGAAAAAATGTCCCTTCAGTTCTGGAAAATATATTATCCCCAATTAAGCCTTTAATCGAATTGTCCGCGTGGTCTTGTAGTACCCCTGCTAGGTAAGAACCAGTCATTGCCATACATATTAAATGCTAGGCATGACTCCATGGATAGCATTTGCATATGTAAAAGCTTTGCTGATGTGACTTTCCTATTAGGCAATTCTCTCATCACATGTTTGTCTTCAAAACCTTGTCAAGCTTAGAAAATTGGAGTTAATAAACAATACATTACAAGGTTCGAATTCCCATAGAATGAGATCATTCATTCGCACTACAACACCATAGGAGATAATATCACATTGGCTGATTACAGTACAAATGCGAAAAATCTCCCTTTTCCCCCTATCCGCAACCCGGGGACGCGCCCTGTTGGATTTCGAAAGCCTCGGAGAATATTACAAAGCTTCAATGGCATTCCCATACACTAACCCACATTGCCCATTCAGGGGTCTAACTGGGCCTATTCTGCCTATGATCGCATAATTGTCCCATATGAATAGGAAACCCAGCAAAGATGGGACTGATATGCGATCATGGGCAGTATTACCCTCCCTCAGTTTGTAATATTCTCACCAACTTGGAATTATATTTTCCCGGCACATAAATGACTTCGACAAATGTTCGATATACTATGCAGCATCATGATCAGTATAACTATATCAGATGACTTGAAGATCTGATTTTTACACAATTGTTTGCCATTGATTATACATTCAGCTATGTATTCCTATCATTACTGCAAAGCACATCGACCACATGCATGAAATCAAAGCTTCCTAGAAGATATAATCCAAGCCCAGGGTATTAGAGGGTAATGCGATTTCAGGAGAATTCCCGAGGGTTTTAGGAGGTTTCAAACGGTCCCATGGGGCGTACCAAGTATTCCAGTGGTGTTTCGGAGCGGTCTAGGGGCCTTCAAGGGGTTTCAGGACATTCAGGACATTATGGGCGTTCCATAAAGTTTTAGGAGTGTTCAAGTGGTTTTCAGGGGTGTTCAAGTGGGTTTCAGGGCGTTCCAGGACTGTTCAAGGGGTTTCAGGAGCGTTAGATCGGGCTGCATGGGCGTTCAATAGGGTGTTCCTGAGAATACCAGGGAATTTCAGGAGTCTTTGGGAGTGTTCCATGGGGTTTCAGGGATGTCCCAAGGTGTTCCAGCGAGTTTCAGAGCGTTAAGGAGCGTTCCAGGGGTTTAAAGGGGTTCCAGTGGCGTTTCAGTGAGTTTCAGGAGCGTTGCATGGGCATTCAAGGGCTTACATGGAATTCAGGGATGTTCCAGGGTGTTTCAGAGACGTTCCAGGGATTTTCAGACGGTCCCAGGGATAATATGACATTTTTACGAATTTCATTACCCCGAATCAGTGCTGAAAATGTCAAAAACAGTTACTTATTAAACTATCTGTTTCGGATCATATGGCCGAAAAAATGATCTAATGTGGCTCTGAAACTAGAACGAATAGCCTATGTTTCAGTGGCGTCGCGTAACCTCACTTTTTACCTGTGCACCGACCCTAAAACTTGCAATTGCGGATAATTTATGATCAAAATTGAAACAGAAATGAGTGAAAGCAGTTATTGTTGTCATTTTCTAATTATTACAAGCAAATTTGTTCAAAAAATTCAAGAATTTATACTTGGTGCACAGGTAGATTTGAGGTTAGGGAATCGCCACTGCTATGTTTGAAAGAAGGACACTTACCTGGTGATAACATTAGCAATGAGAATGCCAAACAGTTTCTTAATAGTAAGACCAGAAAGAACAACATATAACAACATAACAGAGCATAACAGCAACAAAGAAGGAAACCACGTGACGTTTATTACCCAAAGCGGGTCTCCAGATAGGCTCGTGGATAAATCATTAGGGGCAATGGGTCATGGAGTTCGGGATAATGTCTTTCCATGGGGTTGCAAAGGGTTTCAGGGGTATTTCAGGGCGTTCCATGGGATTTCCAGGACGTTCCAGGGTGTTCCATCGGGTTTTTGGAGCGTTCCAGGCGTTTTCTGAGGCGTCCAGAGGTGCTTCAGGAAATTTAACCCTTCAGGACGAGCGTCATTGTAAAAAGTACAACACCACCAAAAAAACTTCGCTTGTCGTATACGTCGCGAGCGCGGTGCAGTTTTAGGCTCAAATTGGCGCACGTCCTAAAAGGTTAAGCGGGCGTCTCAAAACGTTTCAGAGGCGTTCCAGGGATGTTCCAGGGTATTTCGGCAAGTATAAGGTAATTGCAGTGGCGTTACAGGGTATCCTTGCCGTTTTAGAGGATTCTGGGAGGTTTCAGGGACGTTTCAGGATGTATCAGGGGTGGGCCGAGGGCTGAATGTCTCTTAAATAAAGACAAATCAATCTCAATCAATCAATCAATCAATCAATCAATCAATCAATGTATCAGGGGGTTGGAGAAGCGCTACAGAGAGTTATAGGCGGTTTCTGGGTGTTGCAAGAGGATTCAGGGTTGTTCCAAAGGGGTTCCATGGGGTTTCAGAGAGGTTCACAGGCGCTCTAGAGACTAGGGTATTTCAGGAATTTGCACAGTTGTTCGTGGAAATTTCAAGGAATTTTCTGAGTGTTCCGATGGCGTTCCAGGGGTGTTACAGGAGGGTTCAGCTGGTTTCAAGAGTGTTTAAAGAGGTTTCAGGGGAGTTTCAGGAAGTTTCAAGGGGTTTTATGGACGTTTCAGGAAGTTTTATGGAGGTCCTAAGTGGTTGCATGGAATTTAACGAGCGTTCTAGAGATCTCAAGGGGTTGCACCACTTTAACATCCCAGGCACTTCCTTGGGAAAATACTGCTACTTCCGAAAACACCTTCCAGATCCTCCTGAATGATCCTGAAACCAGCGAAACGTATTGAAATGCCTTGAATATTTTCTGGAAACCTCTTCAAACTCACTAAAATCCCATTAAACCACCTGAAACGTCTTGAAACGCCTTGGAACTCCTCTGATAACTTGCTGGAATTTTCTTGAAAGCTCCCCAAATCCCTCTTCAATCCAACGGAAATCCATTTGGCACCCTTCTTAAGTCGCCTGGAATGCCTTGATACGCCTCTAAACATCCTTGGAACTCCCTCTAGAAAACCCTCTAGAATCTCCGGGAACTCCTACGGAACGGTTCTGATATTCCCTTCTTCTTCTTCTTTGTGGCTCGACGTTCGCATTGGAACTTGGCCTGCCTCTCTTCAACTTAGTGTTCTTAGAGCACTTCCACAGTTATTCATTGAAGGGCTTTCTTTGCCTGCCATTGCATGAATTTGTAAATTGTGTGGCAAGTACAATGATACACTATGCCCAGGGAGTCGAGAAAATTTTCCCGACCGGAACGGGAATCGAACCCGCCGTCTCCGAATTGGCGATCCGTAGCCTTAACCACTAGGCTAACTGGAGACCACCATGAAATTTAAAAATGAAAATCTGACAAATTTGTAGTTTAAAATTTAGGTAGCCTAACCAGAATGAACTGTTCATGAATTAACCCGAATCGATCGGTAATTGTAAGGATGAGCTAGCTTAAGCATGCGTTCAACATGGCGTAACATTTGATAAGGGGCTATCTACAAAACGGTAACATTGAGAAAATCGTATGAGAAGATTACCTTCCAGATTAGTTGATCCTATTTAAAAACGAAAGACTTTTTTAGGTGCATTATTTGCATCACACTATAGCAAAAATCCCATAAATAATGAATTTTGAGCATGGACGGCAGAAAGGGCCCTTATAAAATCTCAAAATCAGTTAGGCCCCTTTAATATCAGCAATTTCAGTTAGGCCCTTTTATGTTTTCCTTTTTTTATTGTGTATTCAGTTCAAAGTTGGATTATCCTGACTGTTTGTGAAACTGATCAGAACAGTCGTCAAATACCGAGGAGATTGTCGATGTATTCTACAGAAACCAATTAATCAGCAAATTTGTTCAAGCACATTATTATTTCAAACGTAGGTCTTCAGAATAACAAACATTAGCAATTATTTTGTGGCTATATCGGTCTCTTTCTACTCATAGTATAAGGGAGTAGAGATCAAAGTGGATAATGAAATGATAGATATGATAGAATTCGCTAGGTAGCGAACAAGTGTGAATTTTTTTATAGAAGGTGAAATTAGGCAAGTAGGCCATGTATTGAACGAATACATCGAATGCGTGAAACTTCTGCCGTGCGACCTGTGCTTTTAAACAGATCGGCTTGGTTGGTAGTTTTCATACCACCTTACCAAGACTGGCAAAAGTTTCAGGCACCCGACTGCCTAATGTATTGTTCTGTTTTCATCACAAATTCTATCGATCGGTAGCTTTTTCGGAATTCGCACTCCGTTCATAGGGGTATGCCTATATCGCGGCGTGTTCTTCCTATTAGCTTTTTCGATCTTATAGGATAGAACACTTTTCTTTTTGAGCCAAACTTTTCATATCATATGCTGATTTATCGACCGTATTCTATTAATAACTTGATGATTTTGTGGCTATATCGGTCTCTTTCTACTCATAGTATAAGGGAGTAGAGATCAAAGTGGACTTCCCGACTTCCGCGCCAAAAAGCTGGCGGCTTGGCTGCCGGCAACAGCTGATCAGGGCGACCGGTTAGCTGTCCTTGTTCCACCAATTGAATGTTTTTGAAAACGCGTTTGTGCGCGATATCTTTCTCGCTCATTTCTGCTGTCAAATCCGTCACCGACTGTTCCACCGACCGTTTGAAACGGCGACTGTTTCGAACGGTCGTGAACAGTTTGGAACTGGATGGTCAATAGCTAATTTTATTTATTCTGGATTATTATTTCCAATAATTCAAGGAAAGTTAAAGAGCTACTCAAAATTATTGGCAAATATGAAAAATAATCCAAATTTACAAAAGGGGCTACCTTATTTAAAGGGTAATTTTCAGTTAAGCCCTTTTATTTTTTTTTTTTCTCATTTTAGCTAATAATATTTCAAAATACTTCAATTTGGATATATTTTCATCAATAATTCAAGGAGAGTTAAAGAATTATTAAAAATTATTGAAAAATATGAAAAATAATTAAAATTTACAAAAGTGTCTATCTGATTTGAAAGGTAACTTTCAGTTAGGGGCTGTCCATTAATTACGTAAGGGTTTAAGGGAGGAGGGAGGGTTTGAAAAATCTTACGCGCCATACAAAAATTTTTGGGTTCTCATACAAAAAATCTTACGCAAATTTTCGGTACCAATCCGTGTAATCAGTTATGATTTTCAAATAACTCAACGTACATATTATTATTATTATTACTATTTATTAACGACACTTTACCATTGTTGTGGCATTCGTGTCATCGCAACGTACATATGTACAAATGGGTGAATAGGAGGAAATCAGTGAAGTACTAGATTGAAAGTAGTGAGCTGGATTTTTGTATGGTGAGATGTTCAATTCTCCATTTCTGCAATGAAATGGTGCAAACAGCGTGGGTATTATGATTTCTTGACTAATTTGATGCTGTTTGAGCAAAAGTTTGGGTAACTGTGTTGTTGAAGTTGCATGAAATAAATAATACAACAACAAAGTTGTCCAAACTTTTGCTCAAACAGCATCAAATTAGCCAAGAAATCATATAACCCACGCTGTTTGCACCATTTCATTGCAGAAATGCAGAATTGAACGTCTCACCATACAAAAATCCAGCTCACTACTTTCAATCTAGTACTTCACTGATTGCTTCCTATTGGGAAAAAATCTCAGCTCAGGTATGATTTGAACTCACGACCCTTATTCGCAAGACAAGTGCTTTTCCAACTAAGCTACCGAGCCAATTAATGACCCGGCATTTTAGTTGTCACCTTAGCCTTTCGCTCGTCGTAATTATGTAAAACAGAGATGGTTATATTTGCGGTTTTTGGGGAAGATGATATAGATCGATGAGATTTGAATAGGACGCAATCAGTGAAGTACTAGATCGAAATTAGTGAGCTGGATTTTTGTATAGTGAGATGATCCAATCTCCATTTCTGCAATGAAATAGTGCAAACAGCGTGGGTTATACGATTTCTTGACTAATTTGATGCTGTTTGAGCAAAAGTTTGGGTAACTGTGATGTAGTATTATTTATTTCTTGCAACTTCAACAACACAGTTACCCAAACTTTTGCTCAAACAGCATCAAATTAGTCAAGAAATCGTATAACCCACGCTGTTTGCACTATTTCATTGCAGAAATGAAGATTACACAAAACTATTTTCAATCTAGTACTTCACTGATTGTGTCCTATTACCTTATGACAACTAAAATGCCGGGTCATTAATGGGGCACGTTCGGTGTAGTACTAGATTTCTCGGATACTTTTTCAAAACGACGTATAATACACACAAATCCTATGCTGATACGTCGTTTTGAATAAGTATCCGAGATTTGTAGTAATGAGCTGAATTTTAGTATGGTGAGAAGGTCAATTCTCCGTTTCTGCAATGAATTGGTGCAAAAAGCGTGGGTATTATGATTCTTTGCCTAATTTGATGCTGTTTGAGCAAAACTTTGGATAACATATATGTTGTTTATGTTGCAAGAAATGGAGTAAACAACAACACTGTTGCCCAAAGTTTTGCTCAAACAGCATCAAATTACGCAAGGAATCATAATACCCACGTTTTTTGCACCATTTTATTGCAGAAACGGAGAATTGACCTTCTCACCATACTAAAATTCAGCTCATTACTACAAATCTAGTATTTCACCGATCTGTCCTATTATCTTATGACAACTAAAATGCCGGGTCATTAATTGGCTCGGTAGCTTAGTTTGTAAAACACTAGTCTAGTGAATAAGGGTCGTGAGTTCAAATTTTACCTTAGCTGAGATTTTTTTTCCCAATTTAACCAATAATTTACCCATCTGTACATATGTACGTTGAGTTATTTGAAAACCAAAAAGGTTATCAAAGAACTATAAACAGAATTCGCCGTACTCTGTTGAAGATATGAGAAGAAGAATCTGCTAGTTGGGTGTAGGTCTCATTGTCCTCTTTAAAAGAAAGAACACTGGAGTGCGTCAATTACTGAGGAATAACAAAATTATAATCAGAACAATACAGTAAATGCTAATTGAAAATCAATTCAACCTGTAAGACCCACTTCATAGAAAGTGTTCTGGAAAATAAGACCACAATATTCACACCCTGTACAAATAATTGCGAAACAAATTTCCACCAAAGCGATCGGTCACCAACAGGAAAAAAAAAGCCGACATTCTCACACCGCAAATCGCCTTCACCTCAACAAAGGCCTAATTCTTTCTCTGAATACGTATTATGTAGGAGTATTGTGGACTCTATGGTGTTGCCTGGTGGTAGGTACTCACTTCCCACACCGCAACAAATCACTCCATTTCACGACTAATTGAGCGCACCCGTCGTCTCCACCGCCACCCGGCGCTACCACCTTCTTCTTCTTCTGCATACACCGGCTGGTCGAGCCTCTGTTGGCACTGGTACCCAATGCCATCGTCCAACCAACCACTCTTTGTCTCCCATTGGGCCGGCCACCACACCACACCGCCGCCGCTTCGACATTCTATTTATCGAGCAAAAGCCCCGCCGTCGTCCGTAACATATTTTAGAAGGCAATCAATTGAAATTAATTTAGCCATAGCGGGATGACCGACGGCGATGGATGCGGAGTGGGTGGCACCGGGCGGACGGTCGTTGGCGGCCGCTTTGAGACAGCAATTGCAGCAGCAGCAGCAGCAGCAGCAGCGTGGCTATTGAAGTTGCAGCAGCATTTGCGACAGCAGCTCAGCGCAGCGGTTATGTGTGTGTATAGGCATGTGTGTCTGCCAACCATTATTGGATGTAATCAAGTGAAACAGAAGCTGCGCCTGCTGCCAAATGAACTGAACTGGACTTGGCAAGGATAATTGGTAATGCTAATTTGAGTGGATCGCTTATTTACTGCCTTACTGACAATTACATATTTATGAAAGTATTCATTGTATTGCAATGTTGACGAGTGGACAAACCGAAGCTTATCTGCAAATACGAACAACTGAATAACATTAGTCTTGAAGAAGTTTTGTTCGAGAGTTCAACATAATATTGCTTCCACCTTTCAATCAGTTTGTTTTGCACTTTTGTATAATTTGTCAAGCCAATTGCAAAACTTACGAATCAACGAATTGAATTCTGAACATCTTTTTTTTTTTTTTTCCCTCCGTTCCCACTGGAACGTGGCCTTCCACTCCTCAACTTTGTGTTCTTTGGTCACTTCTACAGTTACCGGCCATTGCGTGAATTTGCATACAGTAGACGTTCGATAACTACACCACGTTCACGTTTCACTTAGCGAACGAAATTCGGTAACTGCAACGACTGACAGATGTCAACAAGTTGTCAAACGACAGAAAATAACCGTAAACGTGATCCGACTATTCATTTGGGCTAACATAGCGCACCATTTTGACGTTTGGCGGTGCAATAAATGCAAATTTGTTGCACAAACCGGACTTGCAGTTTAAAAGCATTGCAGTTAAACCGTTTGCACCGATGAACGTCTTCTGTATTGTTTGACAAGCACTATGATGCACTATCCTAGGATACACTAACTTTTTGACGTGAGCGGGAACCGAATCCGCTGTCTCCGGGTTGGCGATCCACAGCCATGCGTGTGATGCCTCGAGCCTGTGTGCTTGTCAACAACGCAATCGTTGCTACACTCGTCTCTGAATTAACCACCAGTGATTTATGTGCTGTCACTATTGATATTGATGTATCTGTTGGCAACCTTAACAGGAAATATGATCCACTGCACGAATTTATGCTGGCCTGCTTACTCTCACGCGAAATTTGACGTTTGAGCGGTGCCGACACCGCTCAAACGTCAAATTTCGCGTGAGAGTAAGCAGGCCAGAATAAATTCGTGCAGTAGACCATGGGTATAGGTCACTGCATGAAATTCTATACATCTCTTTCACTCTTACAGAAATTTTGTAAACAACAAGGCCAAGAAACTTCAAAATCCCATACATATTCAAAATAGTGCAGTGCCCTATAGGGCACTGCACTGTTTTGATTTTGCATGGGATTTTGACGTTTCTTGGCCTTGTTGTTTACAAAGTTTCTGTAAGAGTGAAAGAGAAGGAGAGAATTTCATGCAGTGCCCTATAGGCCACTGCATGAAATTCTCTCCTTCTCTTTTACTCTTACAGAAACAAGGCCAAGAAACGTCAAAATCCCATATTAACCCTAAAAGGGATACCTGGGGTCCATTTGGACCCCAGCCGCCTTTCAGAGCTCGTCTTTAATGGAACACACTCAGCGAGGTGACGAAACTGAGGCCATGAAGGTTTCCCTTTTAGGGTTAAATCAAAACAATGCAGAGCCCTATTGTTTGCTTTATTTACCGCATGGTGAACGTATACGGATGCTTTTAAAGAAATCATCGCATACCGCTCTTCAACAGGCCTTCCGCTGATTGTTGACAGTGATGCTAATGCTCACCCTATCATCTGGGGCAGCTCAGACTTAAAATTAAGAGGCTCCAGTACTTAAGTAGTACAGATTTTGGATTACTTTACAAAGGCAATCGCCCAACCGTCATGGTATCTGCCAGAGAGGAAGTGTTAAACATAACGCTTTGCTCTAGTAGATTTAATCACGAGCTGACCAATTGGCATACGTCAGATAATCTTTGTTACTTCTAAAGCTATGCGTTTCAGGAATCCTCGATCAACCAACTGGAATCTCCTTACTGATTTGGTTGCGGCCAAATTTCATGTATACTCACCATCCATTAACACTTTAAGTGATTTAGATGATGGCGTTGATATGTACTTCAACGACTTGCATCATGGTAGCTTTTGAAGAAGCTTGCCGACCGTAAGAGGACCCCCTTGGTGGAACTCTAATATGGCGAAGCTCAGGAAACAATGTAGAGAGTTGGAACATGCGACATTCGGCTGGTTCGGCGGCTTTCAGGTCGGCAAAAAAGCTCTCCGGTCTGGAGAACAATCCGGTTGGAAAAACATTTGTAGGTACAATTGTTTCCAGTTTGAGTGAAGTCAATCGGTTAAACAAAATCCTTGCGAAATCTAAGGATTTCCGAGTGAACGGACTTCGTTTGCCAAACGGCGATTTCTCTTCCTCTGATGAGGAAGTTCTGGAATGCTTATTCAGCACACACTTTCCCGGATGGATATTACATCTACGGATGAACCTGATGTCTTTTCTTTTAGTTATGATTCTCTGGTTTTCGCACGAAGTATTATAACTGTGGAATCGAGCACTAAATAGTTTTGCTCCTTCCAAATCTTCTGAGGCAGATGGGATTTATCCTATTTTGCTTCAGAAAAATGTTTTGAAAAAACTACTTGCGGAATATTACTGTAAAGTTTATTCTAAAAGTGGCCGTGCGTTGTACGAAGAAGCAAAGAGTTTAAGGCCTATCAGTTTGGCTTCTTTATTTCTGAGCGTAGAATTAGCATTTAAGTTAAAATACACATTAATAAAAACTAAAAAAAAATATTTTTTTTCTGAAATGCCTAGAACGCATTGTAGATCATCACATCCGTGATGTTCATCTGGCCAAGGGTGTTCACGATATCGAGAAGGCATTCGCTCAAAAGCAATCCTGCTTGAATGTTTTCTTAGATATCGAGGGTGCCTTTAACCCTAAAAGGGATACCTTCTGAAGTTCATGGCCTCAGTTTCGTCACCTCGCTGAGTGTGTTCCATCAAAGACGAGCTCTGAAAGGCGCCTGGGGTCCAATGGACCCCAGGTATCCCTTTTAGGGTTAACAACGCACCTTTCGATGCCATATTGGAAGCCGCGCGGGCTCATGGTATATCTCCAATGATTTCCAATCATTTCAGATGCTGAAAACCGACATCTCTTCTCGACAAGCGGCGATTAGGAAATTGAGTGTTTGTGGATGCCCCCAAGAGGGAGTCTTATCACCACTTTTATGGAATCTCGTAGCAGATACGTTATTGAGGCAACTCAGCGGTTTTCCTACTTATGGTTTTGCCGACGACTACCTAACATTGTTGGTCGGCATGTGCATCAGCACCCTTTTCGATCTGATGCAAAACGCTCTTCAGGTAGTTGAGGGTTGGTGTCGCCAATACGGTCTTTCGGTAAATCCGAGTAAAACATCTACTGTTCTTTTCGCGGAAAAGCGAAACCGTAATGGTGTCCGTCCTTTACGTCTCTTTGATTCTGAAATCAATGTGACTGAACAGGTAAAGTACGTTGGAGTCATTTTTGATTCCAAGCTTTCCTGCACACCTCATGTTGAGTTTAGAATCAAGAAAGCTTGTATGACCTTCGGGCAATGCCAGCGAACCTTTTGTACATCTTGGGATTTAAAACTTAAGTATATTAAATGGATTTACACAACTGTTGTTAGTCCAATATTGGCTTATGGATGTCTTGTGTGGTGGCAAAAGGGCGAAGTGAGAACGGTCCAATCATAATTAGGCCATCTCCATGTGCTTAATGGCGATGTCTGATTGTTTGGACGTTCTCTTGAACTCCCACGGCAGCGCTCGAAGTTCTCTTTGACGTTTCCCCACTGCACATTTATCTCAAACAAGAAGCACTTTCTTGCACTTACCGCCTATGGGTACTCGGGTTACTAGAGGAAACTCCTGTGAACCGCAGTTCAAACCTCGTTGTTTCCACTTTTGGTGAATTAGGACAAAGTTGACCTTGCTCCAAGTGATCTTACAATTGCTTGTAATTTTCCATATAGGACATTTTCCACGAAATTCCCTTCCCGGGAAGAGTGGACATCTGGTTATCTGGAGAGAAGTGATGGCTCCCTTCTTGAAGGTCGAGCAGGTGCTGGTGTTTATTCTCGTGAGCTAAAGCTGTATCAGTCTTATTCTCTTGATAAACACTGCACCGTTTTTCGGGCCGAAATCTTTGCTCTTATGTGCGGAGTGCAATCAGCACTTCAGCAGCACGCAATGGGCAAAGTAATATGCTTCTTTTCAAATAGCCAGGCTGCTATTACAGCACTTGCTTCGGCCAACTCCAGGTCGAAGATAGTTATCGCTTGTCGAACTCAAATCGAGAAGCTGAATTCAGCAAACGCTGTTCACCTTTTTTGGGTACCTGTTTATTCTTCCATCGCTGGAAATGAATTGGCTGATGAGTTAGCTCCCACTGGAGCATCACATGACTTCATTGGCCCTGAGCCAGCTAACCCGATATCGAAGTGTTGGGTAAATCTTTAAATTCACACCTGGGCTACCACTCAACACAGACAATACTGGGATAGTTTGGAGTCATGTCGTCAAACCAAATTGTATTGTACTGAGCCATCTGCCAAGGGTGGCGAAATATCTTACAAATCTGTCAAAGCAGAATTGCAGCATTCTGGTCTAAGCATTGACTGGCCACTGCCGACTCAGCTGTTACATGGCAAATATTCAGCTGATGCGTTTGTATGTGATAGCTGTGAATTCGATTATGGAACTTCGTATCATTTAATATGTAATTGTCCAGTTTTTGCGCAACTGCGTTTTCGAGTATTCGGTAAAATCCGAGCAAGATTAGCAAAAGGTACATAAATTTTGTTAGCATCCAATCTACGAAGTATACCGTAACTACGCTAACGCTAACTGCGTTTTCGAGTATTCGGTAAACACTTATTAATCCTACAGCGCGCGCTGTTGTAAAAAGTAAAACACTACCAAAAAAACCTCGCTTTTCGTATACAGTGCGAGCGCGGTGCAGTTTCGGTTGCTTGATGGCGCGCGTCCTGGAAGGTTAAGTGAAATTGACTTCAGAAACCTGAACCTTCAGGATAGGGGAATCAACCCGAGTAGAGGAAAAAAGCTCAATAATAGCATATTTTGATATGGAGATCAAAAAGTGATATGGGTTTGATTGACATAAGAGATAAAAGATCTAAAAATAAAATCAAAAATTTACTCCTGGAGCATCATCATCAAATCATATTTAGATTTTGTAAGATCTAACCAATAGCAGCGAGCTATTCGTGTGATCTTGAAATATCAAATTTTGAAATTGGTCAGATGTTCCAGGAACATTTTTCAGATATTATTTTCAGATCTTTTATCTTTTATATCAATCAAACCAACATCATGTTTTGATCGTCAGTATTTTACCTCTACCCGGGAACATATTTTGGACACAGCAACGAGCCAATATTTTTTGGACACTTACGGCAAAAACAAATGGAAGTGTCCGAAATATATTGGCGTAACGCTGTGTCCAAAATACGTTGATTCCCCTATTCTGTTGTTCTTAAGGACCGACTTGTTAGAATCCCAAAATGGCTGCCAAAATGGCCGACTTTGGCACCTACTCACGATTTCGTACGCAGAAATCTCTTCGTAAACAAAACCAGCGTACCTGACCTTCTTATTTTAAACTTATTACAAATGAGCAACAACAGAATAATAAAATGCACTATTGTTTGAAGCTTGCTTCTTGAGATTTGTGCAACTGAAGTTCTGATGCACTGTTCAAGCGGGATTTCAAGACGTTTGCCCTTAACATGCTGTGGTAAAGAGCTATAGGCTCTCTTTCGCTTTATGCATTATTACAATGCCCTATTCAGAGCGTTGTTTGAACCCATTGTGATAGGGGTAGGCGGGGCAATATGGACATCCTAAGGTTTTTGCCAACTTTACCTGGCAAGATGTCAAAAAAGTTTAGTTTTTTTTATACATTTATCCTTTTAAAGTCTATTTAGCATCTATTGCATAAGAATGCTCACGAAGAAAAATGATTTATCCACTTCAAAAAATGTTACGAAAAATGTTAGTTTTTCATGACCGTCTTCAAGCATACGGGGCAGAATGGACACCATGAGACTTTTACGAATTTCGTACATTATTTACACATATAAAGTCATTTCATTACAAAACAACTATTATGGATGAATAATACGCCAAAGTAATTCATTTTTGTTCAGTTAATTTAAATTCAGGCTGTTTTGGATAAAGCTTCATTTTTGTCGGCATGTACAGCTGTGCCTAGAACAACTATTTTCCACAGCTGTCGTTTTTTGACCAATTTGTTTCACCCTATGTCTACTATAGTGAACATTTAACCGAAAATATACTGAAATCGAAGAATTTGGTTGGTTTGTGATTTAGGTTATATTTTTCCCTTGCCGCTTCTCTCAAAAAGGTGAGTGTCCATTTTGCCCCGGCAGCAGAAGATATTTCCAAACTTGATTTTTGATATAATAAAGAAGAAAATATAAACATGTTAAGCATGTAGATACAGGGCCCATATAGCCGAGGCGATAAACGCACGGGTATTCAGCATGACCATGCTGAGGGTGACGGGTTCGATTCCCGGTCGGTCCAGGATCTTTTCGTAAAGGAAATTTCCTTGACTTCCTTGGGCATTAGAGTATCTTCGTGCCTGCCACACGATATACACATGCAAAATGGTCATTGGCAGAGGAAGCTCTCAGTTAATAACTGTGGAAGTGCTCATAGAACACTAAGCTGAGAAGCAGGCTTTGTCCCAGTGAGGACGTTACGCCAAGAAGAGAGAGAGAGAGAGAGAAGCATGTAGATACAGCAAAACTACTTGCATGTGTTCTAGAAATATCAGATTTTAATCGACCTGCAATAAATTAATCACTAAATCTTATTTTAGATGGTGTGAAAATTATAATTTCCATGCCCAAAAAACGGAGGACGCTACTTTTTCGTGTAAAATCAAGTATAATTTAAATTTCGAATGTTTCTTTCCTGAAACTACGTTTTAGACAAATGGACTATATTCTCCATTCACGGTGTGCCAAAAACCGTTATTATCAAATAAAAATGTCCACCCAAGTGGCACCCGGCATTCGAAAGATATACTATTCTAGTATCTCCTCTGAAAATTTGAAAATGTTTCATCGAGGGAAACTAAAGTTTTTGTGATTTGAAGATTTTGAGCCATTTCTACAGGATTTTCTTGTATAAGTAAATATGCACGCACGGTGTGCCTGATACCACTATTAACAAATAAAAATGTACTCCAAACTCACACCCGGCATTCGAAAGATATACTATTCTAGAACCTTCTTCGAAAATTTGAAAATGTTTTATCGAGGGAAACCAAAGTTTTTACTGTTTGAAGATTTTCCTCTATTTGTATAGAATAAGCTCATATATGGCAATATTGTCATAGAATGTTTCATTTGCTCTTCAAATCATAAACAAATATTAATAAGTTTCACAAGCACCATTCCAAGGATACAACATTCTTACAACTTCTCTGAAAATTTGACAACATTTCGTTGAAACGATCGTAAATTACAGTGGTTTGAAAACATAAGATATAATAAAGTATATTGAAAATGTAATAACTTCAAAGAATATTATTTCAATTTCTCATGTTAATCATTCCTCGCAATGAATATATATGTTGTAACTCATCTAAAACTTTGATTATATATCACACTTTTTGCGATACTATACGCTATGTCCAAAGGGAAGTATTATGAAAATCGAATGTACCTCAAATGTTATTCCATAGGATCGTCGGTTTGGACCTCTAGTTTCAGAATCGGTGCGGCTTAAAATATTTCATCTTGGATTTTTCGATTTTTTTGATTTTTTACCTATTTTCCCATACAAATGGCGAAAAAAGTCATTTTAAGGTTATTTTCATCCCATACAAAAATGTATGGAAAAAAAACCCAAGATGGATTATTTTAAATCACACATATTCTGAATGTAGAGGTCGAAAAATACGGTTCTAGCGAATAAAATTTGAGGTACATTCACTTTTCATAATACTTCCCTTTGGACATAGCGTGTACTATTTCAAAACTCAGTAGGTTAAAGTGTTTATAGATAAAGCGATAATATGCATATCTCCAATGAAATTGAAATCAAAGCCTTAAATTGTTGTTACTGATGATCACTCAAATTTAAAATTTCTTAATTCACGAAAGGCACGTTAGTAACATGACGTATAAAAGCTGGGTAGTAAAACGATTAGCATTTAGGTTTACTTTAAAAGCTTCAATCAAACGATTTACAAAGCTTCCTAGGAATACCAAAACATTGGGCAGTTAATTCAGTTAAACTCTCTTTTCACTATGAAACATTTTCAAATTCACCGACAAGATACCATCATATTTATAACGAGCTTAAAAATTAAAAAAAAAAAACCGGTGCCAAACACTTAGAAAGTTTATGTAATCAACGCTCACGGCGTGTCACATTTTTATTTGTATTCGAGTAGCAGGTAGAACTATGAAATATCAATCAGATTCTCAAGCTACGGTAATTGACATTCCTCTCAATGAAATGTTGCCAAATGTGAAATGGACCTGGTGTGATGGTTAGAACACTTGACTATCACGCCGAGGACCTGGGATTGAATCCCACTCCCGACAAACTCACAAAATGTGAGTTTTTTCTTCGGAAGGGAAGTAAAGTGTGGGTCCCGAGATGAACTAGCCTAGGGCCAAAAATCTCGTTAATACAGATAAAAAATGTTGCCAAGTTTTCAGAGAATTCATTTCAATATTCATTGTACTTTTGGAATTTGTGAAACTCATGACACCGTTCAACACTAGTTCGTGTTATGGGATGAGAAAAAAAAATAATAATAGGGGTTTGGGACCCTACAAACTCTAATGCGTATATCAATTGAACACCCCAAGTTCTCAATTCAAACTTCGGTCTTGAAATGTGAAATCCCGTTCAAATATTTTTCGAAAATATTTTTCGAAAATTCTCATTATACGAAGTTTTTTAAAATTTTGTTTAGCGATGTTATTATTTGTTTAAGATATGAAGAGCACCGTATGACAATACTCCCATATATGAACTGATTCTATGAAAATATTGGAAAATCTTCAAACAGTAAAAACTTTGGTTTCCCTCGATAAAACATTTTCAAATTTTCGAAGGAGATACTAGAATAGTATATTTTTCGAATGCCGGGTGTGAGTTTGGAGTACATTTTTATTTGTTAATAGTGGTATCAGGCACACCGTGCGTGCATATTTACTTATTTAAGAAAATCCCATAGAAATGGCTCAAAATTTTCAAATCACAAAAACTTTGATTTCCCTCGATGAAATATTTTCAAATTTTCAGAGGAGATACTAGAATAGTATATCTTTCGAATGCCGGGTGCCACTTGGGTGGACATTTTTATTTGTTAATAACGGTTTTTGGCACACCGTGCCATTCATTAAAAGTTCAAAAAAGTTCGCATATTTCAAAATATTGAGGGTGTCCATATTGCCCCGCCTACCCCTACGCTTATGCGTTAGTACCCTCTCCCAGGGTATTTTTTCCCCCAACAGAAGAAGAGGCAACAATGAATGGATTGATTACACCGCTCAACGCAATCGAGTTTCATCGCTATATTCGACGGCCAAGCGGAAGTATGCGGAAAGACATTTTAGTTGTGATTTACCTCCCACTCTCACTTTGAAGCGGCACTATGCCAGCGCCGTAATGATCCTTATTGACACACCGCCTGTAGCATCTAAGCAACCATTGAATAGAAAATGTACTGACATATTGGAAACTAAGAAATCAAACTTAATTCAACCACCAAGCGATGAAGTTCCGTTACTACATTTGGCGACGAGGATGCGGATTTTCAACTGATTTGAAGAGCGGATGCGGTTCCTCATCTGTTGGAAGAACGAAACGCTTGGGTGCAAGAAAAGACGATGGAAGCATATTGGAGAAAAAGGAAGATAGAACACCACGAACGTAAAGCAGTCAAGATTTACAGCGTGAATTTGAATCCGTGATATGGTGGTTTATTCAAGCTATGAAAATAACGTGAACTTATGGTAATTATGAACTTTGGTCAAAAAGTAGAGATTCTTTGTCTTGACAACTCGAAATTCAGGATGCAGTACGATGTATGAGTAATGAACACTATTCAGAGCTTCGGAACCTGATAAGTTAGAACCTAAAGAAAGTTTGTGAAACAGAATAGGTTTCCAAGCAGAAAAGTTTGAGTTGCCCATTGAAATTCAGAGTTGTGAAATGGGTGCAACAGAAATCAAGCAGATTAGTTTGGGTTGCCCATAGAAATTCATTAGTAATGAAATGGATGCAGCAGAGACCAAGCAGGAAAAGAGATTCGGAATGCCACAGAAGTGATTCCAGTGTTAAAATGAGTAAACGGATAAAACCTTCACTTCCTAAAATCGAAATAGATAGTTGCATTCCAATAATGTCGGAAGTTATTTCAACCATAGTTAAATGGATGTACGGCAGATAACAAAGACAATTTCTATATCTCTTTTGGATGATAATCAACTGCTTTGAATTGATTTTTTTAAGTGGATCTGATCCGAATGGACATCTAATTATTCATCAGCAACAGGCAGACATAAAAAGAGTTCCCAGTTGCAAATCAATGAAATTGGTGAAACTTTGGTATTTGAGTGAATTCATTTTCATTTTTTCATTTTCATTTTGCAGCATTTGGTGGGGCAATGAGAGCGCAAGTCAGTCCAAAGCCGATGATAGGGAGGGGTAATGGCTGAATAGTCTTTGCTGACCACATAAACGCCATGGGATAGGAAAGGGGTATTTTGGTGTGGGATTAGGGTGTTGGTACAGACTTGACAATATCAATGCTATTCAGATGCAAAATAATTTTAAGGCTCAATAGTGAATCGCAGGCAGAAAGGGCCCATATACCCGAGGCGGTAAACGCACGGGTATTCAGCATGACCATGCTGAGGGTGACGGGTTCGATTCCCGGTCGGTCCAGGATCTTTTCGTAAAGGAAATTTCCTTGACTTCCTTGGGCATAGAGTATCTTCGTGCCTGCCACACGATATACGCATGCAAAATGGTCATTGGCAGAGGAAGCTCTCAGTTAATAACTGTGGAAGTGCTCATAGAACACTAAGCTGAGAAGCAGGCTTTGTCCCAATGAGGACGTTACGCCAAGAAGAGAGAGGGAGTGAATCGCATACCTTCCTCCAAAACCAAAAAACAATAATCCACAAAATACCAAGCAAGTCATAACAGGAAAAAGCGCCCGATTGTTTATTTTTTTTTTTCAATTATATCAAACGGACACTGCTACCCAAGGTAATTTTAAGGTGAATATATGACGAAGCCACACCTCGATTTTTCAAAACCACAAATCTAAAGAACCGAATGTCGGTTTGCGCTGAAAAGTTGATCGATTGGTTACCTGCTGGTGGTAACCAATCGATCAACTTTTCAGCGGAAAATGACATTCGGTTCTTCAGATTTGTGCTCATGAAAATTCGGGGTCTGGCTTCGTCATATATTCACCTTAATGGAAGGTACTGGCATATAAGCAGTCAGTAGATGCGGGGAGAGGTTTATGGTGGGGGTGGTGGAGTTGACTGCTGGCGAGTTTGTTTACGCTGTACTCTATCGGTTTCAGTGAGGTTGCTAGGGTTGCTTGGGCTTGTTGTTACCTTCCACACAAGTGAAAAAAAAAATTCGCAGCGGCAGAGCGGCTGCTTGTTATAGAATTTCAAGTTAATTTATTGTGAAAAAATCAACTTATTTAGATGCGCCATGCACAAAATTTAATTCATACGCATGCCGAATCTTTATTGCCTAAAGATTAAAGGAAAACTCAGTATTTCGAGAACAGGAGTAGTGGTGTACCTTCGGCAGCTTTTAATGAGTTTTCCCCTGAGGTCTCATGCGTTACATGCAGTTGGCAAGATTACTCCGCAGGATTTTAAAGGAGTTTCTTACGGGTAATATTGTTCACGTCTAGATCATATCGTTGGGGTTATTGCATTATTTGGATGATAGCAATTAGGACACAAGCTCGTTGGTTGAAGTCACCATATTAGCTCACTAGCACATACAACCAGAAGTGACAACTTTTGGGTCATGGCTTGCTATTGAGCATGAGCATAGATGACCGTACTATTCGTAGTTGCTACTCCGTGATTGACCAGAACAATCGAAGTTGCACAAGGAACCAACAGACGGAGCTTGGGAGTAGCTTACCGTCCTCAATGTGCATCTTCGAGAATTCCAAACTTTATTAGGTCAATAACGGCGCCGGCCACGTCCTTACGGTCATCGAGGAAGGAAAGGAATGTTATTATGACGTGCGTTGCTTACTAAAGACCGAGATCACCTCTGCGTCTCCACGTCTGTCATGGGAAGGACTTTTTGTTAGTGGGGAGGGGAAAGGGCGTATGATATGAGTTCACTTTGGTAAGTGGAGTGATTCATGCAACCCTATTAATATCAAACCACTTATTTTCATTTGGACTAAAACAAAACACATGCCGACATCGAGGATGACGAACCATTCAGATAGTTTTCGAAGTGCGAAAATTAACGAAAGAGAAAATAAAGTGATTTGAACCAACGTGGATTTGGAACTTGGGCCGACACTTGACGTGACGAACATTTCAATGTCTGTTGACTAAAATCGCAAAAAATGTTGTTTGTTGCATTTATCGTATCATAAATCGCCCCGTACGAAGATGAGCAGTCAAATAGACGACAACGACGACCGAATGAAAACACGGCCTGTAAGCTTTTCCTCCAAAAACTCACTAAATCACCCCGTACGAAGATGAGCAGTCAAATAGACGACGACGACCGAATGAAAACGCGGCCTGTACACTTTGCCTCCAAAAACTCACTCTCGCAAAAATCTAGCAAAGCGAGCGCGCGAAACTTTGCTGCTGCCGAACTACCGCACACTACTGACTGCTTGGCGTCCCGTCGTCGGAGCCCCGCAGAGGGAAGAGGAAAAAAATCGCAAAAATCTAGCAAAGCGAGCGCGCGAAACTTTGCTGCTGTCCAAGGTATTTACATATACTAAGGTAGTCTTAGATGTCAAAACTGGCTGAGCGGCCATTATTTTTTCACCGTGAGAAATTCTGAAAACAAATACCCCCCCTCAGCAAATTCCTTTGAAATTTGGCTTCCTCTGCTTTTCCCCACAAACTAAACGACCTGCTTAACCTTCCATTATATAAAAACCTTGCTGCTGTCGAACTACCGCACACTACTGACTGCTTGGCATCCCGTCGTCGGAGCCCCGCAGAGGGAAGAGGAAAAAAAATCGCAAAAATCTAGCAAAGCGAGCGCGCGAAACTTTGCTGCTGCCGAACTACCGCACACTACTACTAATTCTAAACAAAACGCTCTTGAACATTGTCGATTTTTTTTAAATTGTATTTTATTCATACGGAGAATGTTCTAGAATCTTATTTTTCTTTTCCTGTTATTTTTCGTATCGTATGAATGTTTCTGATTTCAAAATCAAAAGATCTAAAATATTCTATTAAATTGGGGAAATCATGGGAAATTCTCTGAAGAATATGTAAAGCTAAAAAATTACAAGATCAAAATTTGTTATGGTAGATCTTACGCCGTAACGCACCATTATAAGGTGATCTACCCACGTTACGGGGTATTTTTGGGTCATGGCTTGCTATTATTGATAAACTTCCAAATCAAAACAAACTTGCCAGTTGTCGTTTCAAATTCCAATATGGCGGATTGTATGATTTAGCATATTGGATTACCTTCCTTTTACTTACCTTGCTGCTACCCTCTCCGACTCGCCAGTCACCTTGGAAAAACGTCTCTTCAGTTCCGGAAAATATATTATTCCCAATTAAGCCTTTAATCGAATTGTCCGCGTGGTCTTGTAGTACCCCTACTAGGTAAGAACCAGTCATAGCCATACATATTACATACATGACCCCATGGATAGCATTTGCATATGTAAAAGCTTTGCTGATGTGACTTTCCTATTAGGCAATTCTCTCATCTCATGTTTGTCTTCAAAACCTTGTCAAGCTTAGAAAATTGAAGATAATAAACAATACATTACAAGGTTCGAATTCCCATAGAATGAGATCATTCATTCGCACTACAACACCATAGGAGATAATATCACATTGGCTGATTACAGTACAAATGCGAAAAATCTCCCTATTCCCCTATCCGCAACCCGGGGACGCGCCCTGTTGGATTTCGAAAGCCTCGGAGAATATTACAAACCTTCAATGGCATTCCCATACACTAACCCACATTACCCATTCAGGGGTCTGACTGGGCCTATTACCCTCCCTCAGTTTGCAATATTCTCACCAACTTGGAATTGTATTTTCCCGGCATATAAATGACTTCGACAAATGTTCGAAATACTATGCAGCAGCATGATCAGTATAACTATGTCAGATGGCTTGAAGATCTGATTTTTACAGAATTATTTGCCATTGATTATACCATCAGGGTACCAGATTCCGCTCATCTAAGGCCAGTTTCGCAGAAAAACATCATCTGTTGAATGATTGTTAAGCCAATTTGTAATGTTTTTCCATTTTATGTTAGTTCAATCTAAGTGCAATCAGATACAAATCAAGACTTATGTAAAACTTTTCATAAAAGTATGATTTTATTACATTTGGTGTGAGACCAAAGTGGTCCTAATTCCGCTCACGAACAAATTTATGCCATCTTTTAAATAGACTTTTGCGGAAAAGTGCATTATTTTTCCAACTCTATGTTTTTACAATTATTTTTTCCTGTTCCGTAGGAGTGTATAATAGGGATTAAACACACTGTGTACTAAAATCGGCAGATTTTACGATTTTGACGTATTTTTTTGCGTGAGCGGTTATTGGAACACCTGAAATTAGCTACAGCTTTTTTGGGCCCAATAGCCGCTCAAAAAATTTCAATGTTTTGTTTTTAAATTTATGTTATCCGGTAAATATTGCATAAAATGGCTTTGCGCTCGTCTAATTTATATTGTCCAAGAATATCAGCACCGAAAACAGTGTATTTATGCGTGTAAACTTGATTTTTGCAATAGTGAGCGGCTATTGGGTCATGAGCGGCTACTGGTACACTGACGGTACATTCAGCTATTCCAATCATTACTGCAAAGCACATCGGCCACATACCTGAAATCAAAGCTTCCTGGAAGATATAATCCAAGCCCAGGGAACTTTGGTATTTGAGTGAATTCAGACATTTAAGTAGTTCGTGTTAGTACTAGATTATAATTCAAACTCTGCACAATTGAAACGCTGCCATGAAAAGGAACTCAAAAATGATCTTCAAGATTAAAAAAATCGCAATGTTATAACACGAGAACCGGGAAGAAAGAAACTGAAGGTCTAAAAATGTTAAAGGCGAACGGGAAGGTCGGGGAAATATCCGCTATTGCGCTGTAGCTTCAAAGATGGTATCTCCGATTCTACTTCATATAATGGAACAAAAAACTTATCATTGTATATGCTCACTTGCAGTGCATATGCTGATTGTTTTTCAAACTCTTCTGTGCGATAGAAATCGAATTTACCATCTTCAAAATTGCGAGGCAAATTTGTTAGAAAGAGAGGGAAGATAGGAAAAATATCACGTCGTCCCGTATCACCTTAAGAACTAAGCAAATTTATCTTACAAAAAAAATAAGAAGATACTAAGCATATTAATGTAAACTCTCCTTTTCTTCAAAGCAAAATGTTCATTTTTACATCAGTTAGGTACTTATACTAAGACTCCATATGTGCGACTAATTTCAGTGGATTTCGTATTTCCGTTTGGGAAGATTCAAAAATTACGTCCATCGTTTTTCGGGATTTCTAGACCCCCCTCCCCCCTCTGTCACGCTATTTCCGTATACCCAATACACGTACTGTCACACTTTTCTAGACCCCCCCCCTCCCCCAAATGTTGGACGTAATTTTTGAACGTTCCTTTTCTTTGGGTTTCATGGCATGCTAGACCAATTCTAGACGAACATTTGAAAAGGGCCTATCTGCTTTTTGTAAACAAACATGTTTATGTCTCTGCAGGGCCCATCTGCATCCACCCACGCACTTCAACACCCTTAACAGATAACTTGAAGAAAACTCTTTCTGATAAGGGTGTTGTTGTGCGTGGGTGGATGCAGATGGGCCCTACAGAGATAAAAACATGTTTGTTTACGCAAAATAGATAGGCTCTTTTCAAATGTTTGTCTAGAATTGCTATACTATATACTATTTCTTCCTACGGGGAGGAAATTCCGCAGCAACCTTCAAAAGGCGAACTTCTCAAAATGTGGAGTTAATTTGTCTACTCTACTCTGCTTGACACTTCTATCAAATCTGATTGATTAAAGTTGTACCGACTAGTCGGTGGCGTCGGAACTACCACATCTCTAGCGTAACATTTGAAAAGGGCCTATCTGCAAAATGTAAACAAACCCGATTTTTCACTATTCCTATCAATTTCTACCTAAGCTATCCCATAACACCTTAAACAATGAGAAAAGAGCTATTTTACCCGTATTTTGAATAAATTTCAAAAGGGCCTATCTGAAATTGAATAATCTTTTAGGGCCTAACTGCATTCAAAAGGGCCTAACTGAAAATTACCTTTTGAATCAGATAGGCCCTCTTGTAAATTTTGATTATTTTTCATATTTTCCAATAATTTTAAGTATTTCTCTAACTTTTCTGGAATTATAGATTAAAATAAATCCAAAATATTTCAAATTAGCTAAAATTAAGAAAAAATAAAAGGGCCTAACTGAAATTTTTTCTTCAAATCAGATAGTCCCTTTTGTAAATTTGGGTTATTTTTCATGTTTTCCAATAATTTTGAGTAGCTCTTTAACTTTCCTTGAATTATCGATAATAATAATCCAGAATAACTAAAATTAGCTAAAAATAAGGAAAACATAAAAGGGCCTAACTGAAATTACCGACGATAAAAGGGCCTAACTGATAGGGCCTAACTGATTTTTAGATTGTAAAAAGGGCCTATCTGCCGTTCGTGTTCAAAATACATTATTTATGGAATTTTTGCTATAGTATGATGCAAATAATGCACAGAACCATAAAGTAGATTCCCATATGTGTCAATAGATGGAATAAAACACATAAAAAAGTCTTTCGTTTTTAAATAGGAATAACTAATCTGGGAGGTAATCTTCTCATGCGATTTTCTCAATGTTTACGTTTTACAGATAGGCCCTTTTCAAATGTTACGCTAGATCTCCTTTTGTTTTAAGTTGGGCCGGCTTCTTCAGATCCCTAAATTTGTATGAATCGTATACTTTGGCCAGACCTCCCTCCCCCTCAGAGTCCACGTTGTTTATGGACATGTCCTGAAGGAAAATAACGACCTGGGTCTTCGTCGTATTCATACAAATCTTTCAATTCTACAGATAAATTAACAGTGATCTTTGTACCGACTTTTCGAACCCTCTAAGCACAATACCCTCTTCAAATGAGTGTAATCAGTTTCATACCTTTTAATTCCGCCCTATTTTGCTTATCATTTGATAGATACCGGTATTTCGACTACCACCTGTAATCTTCCTCAGTGTCAGTTATCCATGGATATCCATGGACAGGAAGATTACAAGTGGTAGTCGAAATACGCGTATCTGTCAAAGGATAAGCAAAATAGGGCGGAATAAAAAGGTACGAAACTGATTACACTCATTTGAAAAGGATTTGAAGGATTTATTTAGGACAAGATGTTAGTGCTATAGTGAACATAGGTAATGCGGTGAACCAGTAATTGTATTGTATAAAACACTGTTCGTAGGTTGAGGTGTGCTACAAAAGTGATGTAGGAGGAGGGGAATGGATTGATTTCAACTGGTACACCCGGATCATTATTGCAGGCAGATCGATGTTGCCGAACCCATGAATGTTCAGCAAAAATATGTCGAAAATGTCGTTCGATTCTCGATTCGTGTATGATCTTTCCGTATGGATTATTTGTTACATTTGAAATGATAAAAAATACCGACGTGTTTGTTTACGCAAAGCAAATAGACTCTTTTCAAATGTTACACCAGCCTTGTTCGCGCATAATCCCGCATTATCATCTGAATTTTCTCTTGTTTTGACTTTTGACAGCTAAATATCGTTTACAATTTTTCACATCCTTCCGGAAATATACCAAGTGGAACAGGAAATGTCATTCGTGACGCTTCCTAGCCATGATAACATTAGAATCCCATCTTGTGGGACACTGACCTCTGTCCGTGCCCGCAAGAAAAAAAAATCTTTCAAGGACCTTCCGGCGATAATCGCGCCCTAATGATGCTGATAGTTTATTAGTGTCTCACCTTCTCGCACTCGACGGTGGGTTCATTCCCGTTCTTCCACATCCGCCAGCAGCGTCTCCATTATTCCTACTTTACTGCTCTGCGACGACAGCAACAGCGCATACTTCCCCCTTCTTCCGGAAGCAATGAACTTTGTGTACCTACTGACACTTTCTCCTGGCTAATAATAATCTCCAGAACCACTAGAATAATATTCACTCTCAATTAACAGCATTTTACTGTCGGAAAACACGAAATCTTTCCACTAAACTCGCTTTTTTGCAGCCACTTTGCTTCACGCTTTTTCCCCCGAGGCTGGGTTCTTCCTCTTCTTTTTCGCGCCCGCCCCAACACTTCCAAACCGCGGTCGGCTGCTGCTGCTACTGGGAATCGGAACAAGAAAACGCTCCGCCGCCACCACCGCCGCTTTGGATTGGGACGACGACGACGACGATGATTGTTGATGGAAGATTTTCTGCAACTACACACACAACACACACACTCCGCGGTCGGTCGATTCGATTCGATTTGGTTGGCCTGTGGCTGGCAAGGGGACGACGACGACCACAACGCGATCAAACTTCCGGCACGATTTCCGCGTCCGCTGGCGCGCGAATCCGTCCGCCAGGGGCTCCAGTCGATCGGCACCACCCAGAACCCGTTCCGGAACCGTTTTCCGGGGCAAAATCGGACCGTTTTTACGCAACAATACGCGCGACAAGCACTCGCGTTTCGACCACGGCTCCGCAAAAGTTGGCCATTTTGAAAATTTTTCCTTCCATCGACTCGCTCTCCTGCTCACTCGCTTTGCGCTGCTGCTTCTTCGAACGTTTTCTAACCAAACGGCACCGAAATCCCACTACGGAGGGATTTGCTGCGCTTCGCGCTCGGTGGTGGGCAAGAGTGGGAAAGCAAGCAAAACATCTCGTTGGCGGGTGGTGGAGTGAATGAGATAGGCAGAGCAAATGGTTTTGGGAATCGATTGAAGATGTCGCTTCGGAAGTTAGTCGAGGCATAAACCAAAATTTGAAGTTTAGAATTCAAATCAAACGAGGGGTTGTTTGCTTGGTTTGAACTCGGAAACAATCACTCTGAAAAATAAACTTTTACAATTTTTTTATTGCCCTCCTAAATATATTCAATAAAAAAAGAATGATACAACGTGCTCAACAACCCTTTCGGCAGAGAAGAGAAGGCCATCTCCCGAATCAGAAATTGATAAATATAATTTCATGCTGCTGGTCGCGACACCTAGCGGTTGAAGCCATACTTTTTACACGGAAAATTTCAACCGTGTTGACACGAAAAAGCAAAGTATTTCGGAGGCAGGTACACCAACTCAAAAACTGATTCGCAAAACAATGTGTTTAAATAACTAGAATGTATTTCGGGGACACAGTTAAAGTTGCTTATCTCTTAAACCCGTAAATAGGGTACGCGATACAATAGTGATGGGAATATGTATGAAACCGTTATAACGGTTATAAATGATAATCAAGAAAAATTGTTGAAACACCATTAGGCCGGAACAAATCTCATTTTCTTCTTTTGTCACTTTGGTCAATGACTCGTCAAGGGGGGGTATGATAAATAATAAATGAATTTGATGAAAAATTACCCAAACAATTAGGCAAAATCGCAAGGGGTTGGCCATTCAGCACACTTCGTTTGTGCCATTATTTTTGAGCGTGTGCCAATGTGTGCCAAAACTGTGCCGGATAATTTTCAGTGTGTGCCCAAGTGTGCCGAACGTGCCGAAGGTGTGCCGCACGTGCCCAGTGGGGTTTTTTCTTTGAATGTTTTTGCGCTAATGAAGCACCCTGTCAATTTTTGTCGAATGTTGTTGATCTGATTGGTGTTTACAAACAAAATCCAACCCAGCATACTTGATAAAAATGTGAATATTTTTTTCAATCGTGAGTATTTTGACAGGTTGATTCTATAGAGCAACGTTGGATTTTATTGTTGTGCCCATGTGTGCCGAATTGTGCCGGCATGTGTGCCGAGATGTGCCGGCATGTGTGCCGGGCACAATGTGCCGAGTGACCAACCCCTTGCAAAATCGTCAAACTCATCGGATTTGTTAAGAAATTTTCTCGACTACTCTAATTTCACTTTAAAAAATTTAAATTCCCTGAATAATTTATTTGTATCCCCCCTCAATTTGTCGAATCCCGACAAAAATTTTCCGAGGGGGGGGTGACATTAGAGAAAATCGAAATTTGTGTCAGCCTTATTATGCTTTATAACAGCCTGCAATTGGGTTGTTTAATGAATTAAATATTGTCATTTTCTTTGGCCTAATCGAAAGAGCTTATTTTTCTAAGAATAATATGATTTTATTGCATTCCAATTCCTTTGTTTTGATGGTTAAATAAACAAAACAGTTTCAATTTCCGTGGATAGAATGACAGTTCAATCGATAAAGTGACAGTTCGCCCCGAACAAAAAATTTTCCCCATACAAACTTTAAATGCATTTTAAAAATATTTCCCGGGCACCAACAATGATGAAATTTTGGATTTCGAATAACTTTTGAACGGAGATTCCGATTATGCAATAATCTGGATACCCCTAAAGAACTCAATTGCAAAAAACATCTTTGGTACGTGCACCATATTATTGCAATAGTGGTCGAAACAACAATTGATATCTAGATTGAGTTTAAATAAGGGCGTAAGTAACATGAGAGAGTTCTCTTCATCGACTCTCTCTTCTTCAAATTAAAGTGACAAGATGATTTCAATTCGCTTTATTTTGGAGACTTTCAGCCTTGGGCTGGTTCATCTCATAGTGACAAGATGCAAGTATGGTTGCACTTTATGGTCATAAATCGCTAGGTTGCGATGCAATCTAGCGTCTAAGTGTAAAAAAGTTTGATTTAATTTGCATCTTGATGACGTCATCTGTCCATTAATTTTGATTATACCTGAAATAATCAATACACTTTGAGCCATGCAGTTATGTTTTGACGTTTATACACGATGGAAACGAAATGGGTAGAAACAAAATAAATCGAGTCGATTTTTCACGCCTAAAATTTATCACTTTTCGTGTGTTCAGTTTGTTCTGAGATGCCCTTCTCTTCTCTGGTGTAATACAACTTGTTTGAAACTCGAGTTTGTTTAAGTTTAACTGCTATAAGTAGAAACAACTGGAACCGGTGGTTGTTTCAAATTAAAATGTTTGGTTTGAAACAACAAAATTTGTTTTAAAATCTACTAGAGTATGTGTGCCATCAGTAATCTCACGCCCCCATATTCATCCTATCCGATTGATTCTGTTCTTTTTGTTTTCATAGGGGCTCACTTCTAACAAAAAATACAAAAATAAGAAACGAAACGAACAGCACTTCAATCCTTTGTTTTTCGTACACTCAGCGAAAAAAACTAGCGAAATTCATCGAAATACCTTATGAAAATTTGCTATAATTAATTCTTATGGATGACATAAGAATACCTTATAAAAATTGATCGTGCTTGCTATGACAAATTTCATAAGATAGACTTATGAAAAGAACAAAAAAATCTTAAAATGATGCAGACTGGATTCGATCCATGAACGTCGGGATCACCGAGCCCGTGTTTTATCCACACGGCTACCGACGCTTGAGAATTCCATGTTGCTAAACATGAATAAAAGCCAAGCTGTGGGACAATTTTACGTCATTGAGTGACCTTATGAAATTCATCCGAAACATTATGAATTATTTAAAGGCCGTTTCATAAGTTGGGCCATATGGGAATCTTAAGGTTATTTGGCTGAGTGATAGGATGAAAATGGGAGCCACATGCTTAATAAGGGAACCAATGCCCTATTTTTTCAGTTTAAAAAATAACCAGCCTATTATTTGTTGTTTCAAACCGGACCCATTATTCTCCGTGATCGAAGTTTTTAGGATTGTATGATAAAACCAGGCCCCCGACACGGCCTATATCAATGCATTGGAATTATGGTAGACAGGATGTCCTGGGCGCTAATACATAGTGCCCACTGTCAAATGCGAAAACATCAACAACTTTTTGTTTAACGTTTATTTTGGTTTTTTGATCAATTTTTAAAATCATTTTTTGCACCTCAATTGATCACAAAACACTTCAAACTCGCATTAATATTAATGTACGGGAGAGGAGCACGCGATTAGTTGAATAAAGCAACCCTACAAACACGCAATGTGGCGGTGCATTTCTTGTGTGGCCCACAACATTAAACAAAGCAGCGTTTGTTGATTACACGCTCGTTTCAATTTACACGAATATGATTATAAAGCAGTAAGATGTTGGCTACGATGAAATCCATTGATGCCAGGGGCCTGCATAATACCCACGCTCTTCCACCATTTCATTGCAGAAAAGGAGAATTGACCTTCTCACCATACTAAAATTCAGCTCATATTATTCGAGGTATTATGATTCCTTCATGCTGGTAGGCGGAACCGGACACGACCGGATCCGTCTGGGTAGTAATGTTACGATAGACGGGGATACTTTCGAGGTGGTGGAGAAATTCGCCTACCTCGAATCCTTACTGACGGCTGACAACAACGTGAGCCGTGAAATTCGGAGGCGCATCATCAGCGGAAGTGGGGCCTATTACGGGCTCCAGAAGAAACTGCGGTTGAAATAGATATAACCCACGCACCAAATGCACCATGTACAAAACGCTAATAAGACCGGTGATCCTCTACGGGCACGAGACATGGACCATGCTCGAGGAGGACCTACAAGCACTCGGAGTTTTCGAGCGACGCGTGCTAAGGACGATCTTCGGCGGTATGCAGGAGAACGGTGTGTGGCAGAGAAGGATGAACCACGAGCTCGCTGCACTTTATGGCGAACCCAGCATCCAGAAGGTAGCCAAAGCCGGAAGGATACGGTGGGCAGGGCATGTTGCAAGAATGCCGGACAACAACCCTGCAAAGTTGGTGTTTGCTAACCATCCGGTTGGTACAAGAAGGCGTGGAGCGCAGAGAGCACGATGGGCGGACCAGGTGGAGCGTGATCTGGCGAGTATTGGGCGTGACCGAGGATGGAGAGCTGCAGCTGCAAATCGAGTATTATGGCGGCAAATTGTTGATTCAGTATTATCATGAATTTGATGTGAACTAAATAAATGAAATGAATGAAAGCAGTAGGTACTCGCAGTGAGAATTCAAAATTTTCACAACCAATCAAAACTTATGATGAAAAAGATACGTATCTTATCGTATACGATCCAATTATGCTCTTCAAAATGGTCGTATGAACTGGGTACTCCTGATCAAAATTATCACGGGAGTTTCTGAATAGATTTTCGAAGGAATTTTACAAGGAATACACGAAAAATTCACGTCAAATTCCTCAGGGTAATTTCTCGTGGAAGTTCAAGAAAGTTTCTCAAACATTCTTTGCCGGACTTTTTGAAGGAACTCACGAAAAAATGCAGGAATTATTAAACTATTATTATAATAGTCCTCTAAAATAGACGTTAAAAATTCGTCTGAGGAATTTCTGGAGGAATTACTGTTAAAAGAAATTTTTAACTTTATAATTTGGGAATATTTCTGGATTTGTAAAGGAATTCTCAGAAAAACTACAGGCAGACTCTTTACGGCAATTGATGAACTGATACTAATACCTATACCTATACTAATTAGTCTATGGTAATACTCCTCTAAAAAGACGTAAAAATACATCAGAGAAATTTCTGGAGGAATTAGCCTAAAATGAGGAAAAAACTTTTGAAGCTATCCTAGGAAGATTTTTTTAAGGATTTATTAGAGGAACCTCCTGAAAAGCCATTCTCATATAAATTTTCGGAGGCAGTTTTGCGAAAATTATAGAAGAATTAAAACTGTATTGGAAGGAATTCTCGGAGAAAATTGCTGGAAAAAATATTCTTAAGAAACCCAAAAAAAAGGAAGATTTATCGGAGCATTTTCGGCAAGAACCTTAATGGAAATTTCTGAAAAAATCCTTGAAGGATTTTTCAAACAACTTCTCAGAGAAACTTGTAGACGAGATTCTCTGTGGGAATTCTCGAAGAAGTATCGGAAAAAAACATAGAAAAATCATCACAGGAGCTTTTGGAGTCATCCTGGGAAATAAGAAATAAGTTAGTAGAAACTTCGAATAAATTAGTGGGGAATTTTGTACACAAATTACTGAAAGAATTCTCTACAGGAATCCATGGAGAAATTTATGAACAGATCCTCAAATAAACTCTTGATGAAGAAATCCCTGTAAGAATTCTTGGAAAAAATCTTTGGAATTATCGAAATAAATCTTAAAGAAATCTGCATTTACAAATAAATTTGTGAAGGAACTGTCTTAGAAATCGAAAAAAAAAATCCCTCAAGAATTCTCGAAAAAATCTCTGGAGAAATCCTCCGATAAGTTTATTTAAAAATAGGGTACCATCGGTGAAGTACTAGTTTGTAGTAATGACACATTCCACGCACCTCTACGCCAAGGGTGTGAAATTTCAAAGTGATTGTTTTGCACCAAGCTTTCCAGCATATGAAAAAGGGTAGATTCAATCATAGGAAAACCATTTGTTTTACTTAAAATTTGACTGGTAACGTATTTAAAAAACTAGGTGAAGTAATAGCATTTTATGTAAGAAAAATAAATTTTTTCATTGATTATTTTCATATATGCCTGCTTGCATGATCAAGTTCGAAAACATTACACCTATTTTATGGTTATGGTAGTATAATAATCACAGAGAACAGACATCCAGGCTAGAACAAATATCATTGGGAAAGTTGTGTAAGGCTTTGAATCTTTACTTGAGTAAGGTCGCAAACCAATACACGATGACAACACTAACGCCACCAAACACCATATTGCCACAGTCAGTGGTGAATTGAAACATTTCTAGTGGTGAATTAAATTAGTATGGGAAATTACCCGATTGCAGCGCCACGCTATTGCCACTTGTGTTGCCGATTTCAAATGGCCGTTAAATTCCTTACACAGTTTCGGAACTGGACTTGGATGTCTGTTCTCTGTGTAATAATGTATATTTTATACACCCAAAGGAAACTTTTCATAAAAATAGGTTTTGATATGTTTTAAGCACTTTTTGCAATAGGCGCAATTTAATGGTGTCCCGTTACGAAAATAACACATTTGTTGTAATAACGAATTTATTACGAACTTTAGTAAAATAATTTTCAGGATTCTCTTAGTACTCGTGGAGGCCTTCCTTCCAACATTTAGGGTTACCTTGACCGACGCGTTATTTTAGGCGTTACAATGGGTACGTAGAAATGGTGTCCCGTTACGGAAATTTTAAAGACATTCATAAGTTGATAAAAAAGCTTGGTTTGATCAAATATTTAACCAAAAATCTGTAACCACGATGAAATAATATTATAGGGTGTATACATTTCCATAATCCTTCTTGGTGAAACACCCCTACTGGAATAAAGCCTGCTTCTCAGCTCTTCGAAAACTACGTAAACAAAGGGCAGGTATTCTAGTGGATCAGTATAACAAGTAATATTTTAGTATGTTTTGTGGTGACAGCATATTCTTTAAATGATATAACCTTTTAAACATGTCCTATGAACTACCACCATGATGTATAAAAAGGTTTATAGAATCACAAAACGTTCAAAACTTGAAGATCCCGAAGTGGTGGTTGGCATTCCTTCTTTACCCTATTAATCACCGTATAATTTACTTTTATGACGACAAACATATTTCGAAGGTTATGTTATTATTGAAAATTAAAAAAAAAAGTGTAAAATGCATCACGAAAATGGCTTTGCGTTTCTTTTCGTGACTACATAAATTAGTAACCATTGATTGAAAGTCTAGCGACCTCCCTCTTGTCGTTTTGATTGTCAACCTTTTTTTCTTCTCGAAATCCGTTTGTTTGTATCGTTACTGGTTGTCGTTAGCTAAATACCAACGGAAAGCAGCCATACCCAAGTAACATTTTAAGTTTTGTTCGGCTCTACAAGAGATCTTCATGACCAATTTTATAAAACTTGCAATAAAACTGAATCATACATCAAAACCTCTTGATAACCTCTTTAAGAGCATCTTCCGGCTAAGTGGACCACTCTCGGAGAGGTTTTACAAACCACAATAAGAGTAGCAATAAACCCATTTTAAAACCTAGTTGAAAAATTCTCGATTGTTGTTGTTTTTCTTTTTCAACAAAAACTATGACAGCTCAAGATACAGAGAAGCTTCTTCGATGGCACGTAAAGTTCAGGAGAATACATCATTCGTAAGTAGAAAGCGATTATTTCAAAGCAATATTTCAGTAGTTGTTGTGCTGGTAGACTGATGCGCATTCGAATTTACCGTGAATATTGGGGTTGCAGAATCATAAAATTAATGCGCTTCGAAAATAGTGAATATTATCATCTTGGAATGAAATAAATCAATTTGTGAATTTAGTAAAACTATGTCGAATCACAAGAAAACTCAGCAGAGAAAGTTTATTTATGTGAGCATTTTATGGAAATGGTGGCAAACTATCATTTCATTGCTAATTTGAGCAAAATGAACTATTTTCCATTCACGTTAGCTAATTCTTCAATATGGCGACAACCATAATCAGCGAAAATAAAACGAAAGCAAGTTTACTTTTATGATGACCGCAATAAACCTAGAAATGTCATAGTTCTGCTTTTCCACCAACAGATGTCAATACTAATCGAACGGATCGCCATCTGTTGAGAGTTTTAACAGTTTTATTGTGGTAATCCTGGTGGTAATAATGATTACCAGAAGGTTTACAAATCGGAAAGTTTTGTTTACTCTTAAAATCTGTCTTTATGGATATCTTCAAGTGTACTTTAAAACATTTTATCAATGGTTTTGATAAAAGCAGTCATAAAACTGTGAGTTTTAATTATTGCGGTAATAAAACCCTAATAAAAATCAAAGAAAACCAATCAGCAATGAAATTGTTACTTGGGTAATCCTATCCCTTAAGGGCGGACGGGACGGTCGGGCAAATATCCGCCATTGCTCTGTTGCTACTAAGATGGTAATCTCAGATTCTACTTCATATTTTGCAACAAAAACCTATCACTGTGTATGCTCACTTGCAGTGCATATGCTGATTGTTTTTCAGCATCTTCAGTGCGATAGAACTCGAGATTACCATCTTCAAAATCGCGAGGCAAATTGTTAGAAAGAGAGGCAAGATAGGAAAAATAACACGGCGTCCCGTTTCACCTTAAAATAATGTTCTCTCTAACCTCAACCAAACGGCGAGTTTAACGGTTCCCCAAAACTAACATAGTATAAAAGAAAAATCTCCTTAAAAATGTAATATTTATTTCAAATGAGATTGGCTCCTTTATTCCCAAGGTGCATGAGCCTTCAAATAAAGGATTAAAGCAACATGTGACATATACTTGAAAAGACTGTGTTGGAAGAATGTACTATAGATATCATTGAATCTTCTTCGGTTAATTGTAATGTAGAATGTGAAACAACTGCGAAGATAGATACGTCGCTCAACCAGGCCCGTGCACAGAAGGTGCGCCAAGGGAGGGGTTTTCCCCAATTTCGGCAAAAGGCGGAGGGGCGTCTAGTGTATGAAGCGTCGGTAATGGTGAGGGTTTAACACCCAAAGCCCCCCCCCCCTTGTGCACGGGCTTGCGCTCAACCATAGTTTTGGAGATACAATCACCGACAATTGATTTTCAAAATGCTGGCGTTTCGTCAATTTTCACCCGATTTTTCATGAAGTCGCCCTCGATCGATCATAAATTGGTGCTTATTCATTACATTCGAGTGGCCATGTGGTATCCGGAACCATTACGGAGATATTCCGAATTGTGCTGGGGTCAGGGGGTGTGCTTTAGAGGCTCCCACGGAACCTGCTCCAGGTGTTCGGAGTGGCTATATCAGTTGATACATACTTAAGTCATTTTTTTCTATCCCATTATTTCGAAATCATGAAGATTGATACGTCGCTCGGCATGTTTTGGTTGTAAACCAGAAATGTTCCCGATGACACTCCCATGGAATCTGTGCTATATGTTCCGGGGTGGCCATATTAGTTGATACATACTTCAGTCTATCGTTTCTGACGCAGTCATTCGAAATCATAAAGATTGATACACACCCAAAAATCGATTGAGGGTTTCAGCAAAATTTTGCTGAATTTTGCCGAGCTGAAGGCTTCAGCAAAAATTTTGCTGAAATTCAGCAAAATTTTGCTGATTTGTTCAGTAAACTCTGCTGATCACCAGTAACGTTTTGCTGAAATTCAGCAAACTTTGCTGAAAGTTCAGCAAAAAATTTTGCTTGACCCTTCAGCTCGGCAAAATTCAGCAAAATATTGCTGAAAGCGTTTAGTGTGTAGGTCGCACGGCATATTTAGGTTGAAAACCAGAAATGTCCCCAATGAGGCCCCGCGGAACCTGTCACGGGGATCCGGATGGGTCAACTTATTCAAATCTGGTTATCGCAATCGTGTTTCACTGTTCGCAACAAAAAATCCGCTGAAAATCGATGGTTCAACCACAACAACACACGAAATAATCACTTGTAGCCATTTTGACAACCCCCTGACCCCAGCACAATCCGGAATATCACCGGAATGGTTCCGGATATTGCATGGCCACTTGAGAATAATAAACTAGCACCAATTTATGATCAATTGTAGGCGGCTTCAAAAAAATCGGGTGAAAATTGACGAAATGCCAGCATTTTGAAAATGAGTTGTTAAATAAGTTAAGGTTAAATAAACCTCGAAACAGGTTCCCCAGGGCCCATTCCAATGGCCACCATAGGGCCATTTTGTGTCCTGTTGGGCAGCTATGATCTGTCTGAAAAAACATTGCCATAGACACCATCATTCTATCTAGCAAAGCATTTGATCTACAACTAGATGTCTTTAGCCGTAACGGGACACCATTTGCAAAACACTGTTTTCTCGCGAGCGTAACGCTGCACTCCCAAAACAAAATCGAGAATATTTCCAAAACTATACATTTCTCAGTAAAACTCATTTCGGCAATCTTGTTCACATAAATCCAAAGAAGAAATGTCTAGAAGACTCTATTATTCAAAACCTCATAACAGAGCAGATATACGCATTTCAGTTCGAAAATTTAAAAAAGAAGATTTTTGCGATGGTGTCCCGTTACGAAATGTAACATGCTATATACACTACCCGTCATAAGTACGGACTCACAAAAAGTATTGCAACAATATTGCATCACCCTGACTCACCTCGATATCTCCAAAACCTGAGGACTTACAAAGATGCTGTCTTCAGGAAAGTTATTCAGAAGACCAAAAGCAACAACATTTCTAAAGGCGGCATTTTTGTAGGTGTTCTGGTTTTGGAGATATCGAGGTGAGTCAGGGTGATGCAATATTGTTGCAATACTTTTTGTGAGTCCGTACTTATGACGGGTAGTGTAAAGTAAATTGGATCCAAAACCCCTTAGAACAAGTATTGCATCTGGAAGTACATCTAATAAGCTTGTTATAAAACCTGTTAAACCATATGGTCATGAACATTATATTTGATTGCAGACGTCATTTGTTCACGAAAGTTAGTTCCTCGCGGTGTCCCGTTACGCTGGAATGTGTCTAATGAGCTGTATTTTTGTATGGTGAGAAGATAAATTCATCGTTCCAGCAATGAAATGGTGCACAAAGCGTGTGTATTATGATCCCTTGCCTTGATTTGATGCTGTTTGAGCAAAACTTGGGGTAACCTAACAGTGTTGTTGTTTTCCCCCTTTCCTGCTAATTCAACAACACAGTTACCCAAAGTTTTGCTCAAACAGCATCAAATTAGGCAAGAAATCATAATACCCACGCTTTTTGCACCATTTCATTGGTAGAGCGGAGAATTTACCTTCTCACCTTACAAAAGATCAGCTCATTACTACAAATCTAGTACATCACCGAATGTGCTCCATTTATTATCATACAAAAATACAACCCATTATGTACTACAAAACTAGTACTTCACTTATTGCGTTCTATTTAAAAATATCGTCTTCCCGAATTCAAATAGGACACGATAGGTGAAGTACTAGATTTGAAGTAATGAGCTGAATGTTTGTATGGTGAGAAGATTTGGGTTTACCTTCTACAGAACTAGCTGAATAACAGTTTCTTAAGCTAAAGTTCGCTTAAAAATAGCTTGTGCCACTCTTATTCAGCAAAAAATTTTGTTGGGAAATTCTCCGTTTCTGCAACAAAATGATGCAAAAAGCGTTGGTATTATGATTCCTTGCCTAATTTAATGCTGTTTGAGCAAAACTTTGGGAAACTTTGTCGTTTAAGTTGCAAGAAATGGAGAAAACAACAACACGGTTACCAAAAGTTTTGCTCAAAAAGCATCAAATTAGGCAAGGAATCATAATACCAACGCTTTTTGAACCATTTCATTACAGAAACGGAGAATTGACCTTCTCACCACACAAAAATTCAGCCTATTACTTCAATTCTAGTACTTCACCGATTATGTCGATTCTAGTACTTTACCGATTGTGTCATATGGGACACATTCGGTGTAGTACTAGATTTGTAGTAATGAGCTGAATTTTAGTATGGTGAGAAGGTCATTTCTCCGTTTCTGCAATGAAATGGTGCAAAAAGCGTGGGTATTATGATTCCTTGTCTAATTTGATGCTGTTTGAGCAAAACTTTGGATAGCTATGTTATTTATGTTGCAAGAAATGGAGAAAACAACAACACTGTTTCCCAAAGTTTTGCTCAAACAGCATCAAATTAGGCAAGGAATCATAATACCCACGCTTTTTGCACCATTTTATTGCAGAAACGGAGGAATGACCTTCTCACCATACTAAAATTCAGCTCATTACTACAAATCTAGTACTTCACCGATCTGTCCTATTGTCCGTTTTGCAATAGGACGCAATCAGTGAAGTACTAGATTTAAAATGTCGAGCTGAATTTTTGTATGGTAAGATGATCAATTCTCCATTTCTCCAATGAAATGGTGCATACAGCGTGGGTATTCTGATTTATTGACTAATTTGATGCTGTTTGAGCAAAAGATTGGATAACTGCCCAAGTAACCACGGTGTTGAAGCCTTATTGCATGCTGATACAGAGTGTATTTAGAGCAATCATTACGTTACATGTAAACTTAAGGTTGATTTAAAGTGGAACTGGGCAATTATAGAATCAAGTTACGATTATACTGGTATAATCTTAAATCAGTCACATAATTGCCATTTCCACTTTAAATCAACCTTAAGTGTTCATGCAAAGTAATGATTGCTCTAAATACACCGTATATCTGCATGCAATAAGGCTCAACACCGTGGTTACTTGGGTGTGTTATTGTATTATTTATTTCTTGCAACATATGGTCCATCAATTCATTTGAAAAATGAAGATTTGCTCATCTCACCTTGTAGTAGTCTTGCTGACTACTATCAATCTAGTACTTCACTGATTGCGTCCTATTGTAAAGAACTCTATGCTATTTTGGGGATGAGCTTTATAAACAAGTCCCTTCAATATAAGGATGTCATCAATCTTCTTCTTCTTCTTCTTGGCGTAACGTTCCAACTGAGACAAAGCCTGCTTCTCAGCATACTGAGAGATTCATCCGCCAATGACCATTTTGCATGTGTATATTGTGTAGCAGGCACAAAGATACTCTATGCCCAAGGAAATTAAGGAAATTTTGTCAACGAAAAGTTCTTGGACCGACCGGGAATCGAACCCGTCTCCCCCAGCATGACCATGCTGGATAACCAAGCCTTTACAGCTGTGGCTATATGGACCCTCATCAATGCTTCAGTTATATTCAGGCAACTCCTCGAATTTGACAGGATTTTCGGATCTGAGAAAGTAATAAACCACCGTTTCAACATTTTTTCCTCTGTATTTTTCAACTGTTTTGTTGGTTTTGAAAATAATAATAGTACAATGCGCTTTTCCTCATCGCTACAGGCAATAAACATAAATTACAATGTATTAATGGGGTGTTCTGTGTTGAGTGTTTGTTTGTATGTGGGTGTGTGTGTGGTGTTGCGTTGTGTTGTGTTCCTATGCAAATGTATGCTTTCATCTTTTTTCACTTACAATTCGATGACAAATACAACATAACTATGACGATAAAGATAGTTTCAATAATGATAATAATAATTTTAATAAACATACTCAATAATCAATAATGACAATAAACAGGGAGGAGAAGTACTGCTTCCATCTCTCAGTTACGCATGTTTTGTGTAGCTCTCGGGCGACGCCATACACACTCTCTACAGTAGATGTATTACACATATTAAACGACTACTAATCAAGAAGAAGATAACTATCAACTAAAACGCTCAAGAGATACAGCAATTAACATACATTGTAGGAGTTTTTTGTTGTGTTTGTTCAAAGAAGGTTTTTTTTTTACATTTAACGAAAGATTGCTTTCAATAGTTCCTCACTCTTTATCTGCCTCCGTTTCAGAACAATAAATAGACACTAAAATTTCTAATTGTGGGTGTGTAAAAAACTGGCAAAAATTGCTAACGGAGGAGTTTTGTTTTTTTTTTATTCCTAATTATTGTAAATCTCCACACAGAAAAAAGTATTTCGAAAATGCTTTCATGTTTTCCCATTCAAGTTCCTATCTACATTACGTTGACGCACACACGCTCTCAACCTAATTACTATCACCTCTCTCTAGCGTTTTTAAACTAACTGCCGCTCGTAGAGACACAATCATGTTAGCAATGTGTGCATAAGAAAAGCTTCAAAATTGTATGGTACTAGAATCGTAGAAAAATCAAGGCGCACTTCTGGTTGGTAGTGCCTTGTACCAGCCAGCAGCCTACAACAGTCTATCTACAAGTATATCTGTATACGAGCCAATGAAGGAGAGATCAAATCCGTGTGCGCGATTTTTACTTTATTTGCTTCGGAAGCAGCAAAACGAGAGAACAAATGGAGGAGAGTTTTTCTGTTCGCTGCGATTGGACTGCATATCACCGCTAACTGCGAGAGTAATATCTTCCGGGACACAAATATAAAGAACTGATGTATAGCATGACAAGAAATAATATGGAACGAGCTCACCAATTTATTTCGGACCGACTTTTTGCATGTGGTAACCACTCGACACGAACATGCCAGTGGAACTTCTAACGTAACACAACTTCACATTGTATGATATTTGTTTGAACAATAAATAAACATTTACCAACAGAATGAAATAATCGTTGGTTTGAATACCATACAAGAAAACGCCGTGTTATTAGATAACACTTCAGATATGCAGTGCTACATTCAGGTCAATTTTCACATGAGCTCTTCGAAGACTTTCGGGTTAATGCAGCACAACAGCAGCAAATAAACTATAGAGAAAGGAAATCTCTTGTCCACGAATTTTTGTATAAATATAAATACGTACGGTTCGCTATAAAAAGTCTATAAATATACCTATCGATTTTTAAAGAGTTTCAGTGTGTTTTGAACAGCTTCAATTATTGTTTCCAGATTATTCTGCACTCCTCGACGCTCACATATTTATTGTTGTTTTTGATTTGTTACAAATTCAAATAGAAAAGAAGTTTTTTACTGTACATAGAGAAGAGCGCAAACTGTCGCGCTAGTTTATTCATACACTGACACAAACGAACGGATTGACGTGATGTGAGTGCATCACTAACTGCGCGCAAGTTTGAATCGATCTATTTTACAAAAAATCCGTTTTTACTGTTCAACAACAAAATAATATTTCCATTCTCGTTTTTTACTACGAAACAATTAGTGTTGTTCTTTTCATTTTTTTGACTAAAATACAAAGCATTCTCCTGCACTGGGCGAAAAAATCCCCCAAAAAGCTAATTACTTATCTGAAAATAATCGTTGAAATCATTTTACCGTGTACGCGTGGTTTTTCTTCTGTCAATAAATAGTTTTTTTTACTCTTGTTCTCTACCTAGGTTTGATTTGAAATGTTATTTCCCCTTCCAAAGTTTCTCTTCCTAATCCAAATGATAAAAAGTTCAATTTTGCGTAAGAGAACTTGTAGAAAAAAAATCTGCTTTTCCGCTTTTCAAGTGTTAGAAGTTTTTTTTTTTTGATTAATTCTTTTTTCTATTTAGCATTTGTGGTTGTAGTAGTAGTAGTTGTTGTTAACTCAATCAGCGTCGTTGGGCCGACTGTGGCCTGCTTCTATCTACTTAACTTACTAATTACACGAATGAGCGCTCCGTTCTCGTCCTTCAGGCGCTGATTCTCGGTCTTGAGGGCTTCCAGTTGCTATGAAGATTTCGGGGAAAGAGACACGAACACACAAACAGACACATGACGACGGCAAGAATACAATTCGATTGGGAAGAAATGAAAAAAAAAACGAAACAAAGGTTAGATTGGTTGGCGCGATAAAATGTGTCTAAACAAACGGCATCGAACCGAAGGCTTTAAGTAACAATAGAGAAAGCGGCAGTTAATAATCATTCGACAGATAGAAAAGATACAAAAAAACGATATAAAACTTAGAAGAAACGAAGTAGTAGACAACGAGGCAAATATTTACACGAAACATTCAAAGTCATACGGGTGGTAGTAGAAGAACAAGTGTTGTTTGCATCATGGGGCAGTTAGTTTGACAAACAACAAGAACTTATGTTACAGACTCAGGGATTGTGATAATTTACCATAATCATTTTGTTAAACTCCGGTACAACAAACACATCTGGTATAAAGTAGCTTTGAATGAACAACGAAAAAAATATATACACAGCGAAAACGTTAAATGAGTAGTACTAGAATAACAATAACCTAGAGGTTCCCTTTTCTTACTAGACTAAGTCTTTGCAATGTGACATAGCTTGAACTAGATGAGGTGAAGAGATCGAAGATACACTGTTTTTTACAGTCATCTAGTACTACAATAGCATATCACCAATAACCGCTTGTATGGAAATAATCTGTCATTTTACTTGTAATTTAAATACTGTTTCTTTTGATTAACAAGGATTCTCTCAGAAGCCTGACAAGGTTTCTCTCGGAATCCTGACCAGGATTCTCTCAGATTCCTGACCAGGATTCTCTCAGAATTCTGGAAAGGATTCTCTCAGGATCCTGACCAGGATTCTTTTAGAATCCTGACAAAGATTCTCTCAGAATACTGGGAAGGATTCGCTCAGAATACTGACCAGGATTCTCTCGGAATCCTGACAAGGATTCTCTCGGAATCCTGACAAGGATTCTCTCGGAATCCTGACAAGGATTCTCTCGGAATCCTGACAAGGATTCTCTCGGAATCCTGACAAGGATTCTCTCGGAATCCTGACAAGGATTCTCTCGGAATCCTGACAAGGATTCTCTCGGAATCCTGACAAGGATTCTCTCGGAATCCTGACAAGGATTCTCTCGGAATCCTGACAAGGATTCTCTCGGAATCCTGACAAGGATTCTCTCGGAATCCTGACAAGGATTCTCTCGGAATCCTGACAAGGATTCTCTCGGAATCCTGACAAGGATTCTCTCGGAATCCTGACAAGGATTCTCTCGGAATCCTGACAAGGATTCTCTCGGAATCCTGACAAGGATTCTCTCGGAATCCTGACAAGGATTCTCTCGGAATCCTGACAAGGATTCTCTCGGAATCCTGACAAGGATTCTCTCGGAATCCTGACAAGGATTCTCTCGGAATCCTGACAAGGATTCTCTCGGAATCCTGACAAGGATTCTCTCGGAATCCTGACAAGGATTCTCTCGGAATCCTGACAAGGATTCTCTCGGAATCCTGACAAGGATTCTCTCGGAATCCTGACAAGGATTCTCTCGGAATCCTGACAAGGATTCTCTCGGAATCCTGACAAGGATTCTCTCGGAATCCTGACAAGGATTCTCTCGGAATCCTGACAAGGATTCTCTCGGAATCCTGACAAGGATTCTCTCGGAATCCTGACAAGGATTCTCTCGGAATCCTGACAAGGATTCTCTCGGAATCCTGACAAGGATTCTCTCGGAATCCTGACAAGGATTCTCTCGGAATCCTGACAAGGATTCTCTCGGAATCCTGACAAGGATTCTCTCGGAATCCTGACAAGGATTCTCTCGGAATCCTGACAAGGATTCTCTCGGAATCCTGACAAGGATTCTCTCGGAATCCTGACAAGGATTCTCTCGGAATCCTGACAAGGATTCTCTCGGAATCCTGACAAGGATTCTCTCGGAATCCTGACAAGGATTCTCTCGGAATCCTGACAAGGATTCTCTCGGAATCCTGACAAGGATTCTCTCGGAATCCTGACAAGGATTCTCTCGGAATCCTGACAAGGATTCTCTCGGAATCCTGACAAGGATTCTCTCGGAATCCTGACAAGGATTCTCTCGGAATCCTGACAAGGATTCTCTCGGAATCCTGACAAGGATTCTCTCGGAATCCTGACAAGGATTCTCTCGGAATCCTGACAAGGATTCTCTCGGAATCCTGACAAGGATTCTCTCGGAATCCTGACAAGGATTCTCTCGGAATCCTGACAAGGATTCTCTCGGAATCCTGACAAGGATTCTCTCGGAATCCTGACAAGGATTCTCTCGGAATCCTGACAAGGATTCTCTCGGAATCCTGACAAGGATTCTCTCGGAATCCTGACAAGGATTCTCTCGGAATCCTGACAAGGATTCTCTCGGAATCCTGACAAGGATTCTCTCGGAATCCTGACAAGGATTCTCTCGGAATCCTGACAAGGATTCTCTCGGAATCCTGACAAGGATTCTCTCGGAATCCTGACAAGGATTCTCTCGGAATCCTGACAAGGATTCTCTCGGAATCCTGACAAGGATTCTCTCGGAATCCTGACAAGGATTCTCTCGGAATCCTGACAAGGATTCTCTCGGAATCCTGACAAGGATTCTCTCGGAATCCTGACAAGGATTCTCTCGGAATCCTGACAAGGATTCTCTCGGAATCCTGACAAGGATTCTCTCGGAATCCTGACAAGGATTCTCTCGGAATCCTGACAAGGATTCTCTCGGAATCCTGACAAGGATTCTCTCGGAATCCTGACAAGGATTCTCTCGGAATCCTGACAAGGATTCTCTCGGAATCCTGACAAGGATTCTCTCGGAATCCTGACAAGGATTCTCTCGGAATCCTGACAAGGATTCTCTCGGAATCCTGACAAGGATTCTCTCGGAATCCTGACAAGGATTCTCTCGGAATCCTGACAAGGATTCTCTCGGAATCCTGACAAGGATTCTCTCGGAATCCTGACAAGGATTCTCTCGGAATCCTGACAAGGATTCTCTCGGAATCCTGACAAGGATTCTCTCGGAATCCTGACAAGGATTCTCTCGGAATCCTGACAAGGATTCTCTCGGAATCCTGACAAGGATTCTCTCAGAATCCTGTCAAGGATTCTCTCAGAATCCTGTCAAGGATTCTCTCAGAATCCTGTCAAGGATTCTCTCAGAATCCTGTCGAGGATTCTCTCAGAATCCTGTCGAGGATTCTCTCAGAATCCTGTCAAGGATTCTCTCAGAATCCTGTCAAGGATTCTCTCAGAATCCTGTCAAGGATTCTCTCAGAATCCTGTCAAGGATTCTCTCAGAATCCTGTCAAGGATTCTCTCAGAATCCTGTCAAGGATTCTCTCAGAATCCTGTCAAGGATTCTCTCAGAATCCTGTCAAGGATTCTCTCAGAATCCTGTCAAGGATTCTCTCAGAATCCTGTCGAGGATTCTCTCAGAATCCTGTCAAGGATTCTCTCAGAATCCTGTCAAGGATTCTCTCAGAATCCTGTCAAGGATTCTCTCAGAATCCTGTCAAGGATTCTCTCAGAATCCTGTCAAGGATTCTCTCAGAATCCTGTCAAGGATTCTCTCAGAATCCTGTCAAGGATTCTCTCAGAATCCTGTCAAGGATTCTCTCAGAATCCTGTCAAGGATTCTCTCAGAATCCTGTCAAGGATTCTCTCAGAATCCTGTCAAGGATTCTCTCAGAATCCTGTCAAGGATTCTCTCAGAATCCTGTCAAGGATTCTCTCAGAATCCTGACAAGGATTCTCTCAGAATCCTGACAAGGATTCTCTCAGAATCCTGTCAAGGATTCTCTCAGAATCCTGACAAGGATTCTCTCAGAATCCTGACAAGGATTCTCTCGGAATCCTGACAAGGATTCTCTCAGAATCCTGACAAGGATTCTCTCAGAATCCTGACAAGGATTCTCTCAGAATCCTGACAAGGATTCTCTCAGAATCCTGACAAGGATTCTCTCAGAATCCTGACAAGGATTCTCTCAGAATCCTGACAAGGATTCTCTCAGAATCCTGACAAGGATTCTCTCAGAATCCTGACAAGGATTCTCTCAGAATCCTAACAAGGATTCTCTCAGAATCCTAACAAGGATTCTCTCAGAATCCTAACAAGGATTCTCTCAGAATCCTGACAAGGATTCTCTCAGAATCCTGACAAGGATTCTCTCAGAATCCTGACAAGGATTTTCTCAGAATCCTGACAAGGATTCTCTCAGAATCCTGACAAGGATTCTCTCAGAATCCTGACAAGGATTCTCTCAGAATCCTGACAAGGATTCTCTCAGAATCCTGACAAGGATTCTCTCAGAATCCTGACAAGGATTCTCTCAGAATCCTGACAAGGATTCTCTCAGAATCCTGACAAGGATTCTCTCAGAATCCTGACAAGGATTCTCTCAGAATCCTGACAAGGATTCTCTCAGAATCCTGACAAGGATTCTCTCAGAATCCTGACAAGGATTCTCTCAGAATTCTGACAAGGATTCTCTCAGAATCCTGACAAGGATTCTCTCAGAATCCTGACAAGGATTCTCTCAGAATCCTGACAAGGATTCTCTCAGAATCCTGACAAGGATTCTCTCAGAATCCTGACAAGGATTCTCTCAGAATCATGACAAGGATTCTCTCAGAATCCTGACAAGATTCTCTCAGAATCCTGACAAGATTCTCTCAAAATCCTGACAAGGATTCTCGCAGAATCTCGACAAGGATTCTCGCAAAATCCTGACAAGGATTCTCTCAGAATCCAGACAAGGATTCTCTCAGAATCCTGACAAGGATTCTCTCAGAATCCTGACAAGGATTGTAGAAGAATCCTGACAAGGATTGTCACAGAATCCTGACAAGGATTGTCACAGAATGCTGACAAGGATTGTCGCAGAATCCTGACAAGGATTGTCGCAGAATCCTGACAAGGATTGTCGCAGAATCCTGACAAGGATTGTCGCAGAATCCTGACAAGGATTGTCGCAGAATCCTGACAAGGATTGTCGCAGAATCCTGACAAGGATTGTCGCAGAATCCTGACAAGGATTGTCGCAGAATCCTGACAAGGATTGTCGCAGAATCCTGACAAGGATTGTCGCAGAATCCTGACAAGGATTGTCGCAGAATCCTGACAAGGATTGTCGCAGAATCCTGACAAGGATTGTCGCAGAATCCTGACAAGGATTGTCGCAGAATCCTGACAAGGATTCTCGCAGAATCCTGACAAGGATTCTCGCAGAATCCTGACAAGGATTCTCGCAGAATCCTGACAAGGATTCTCGCAGAATCCTGACAAGGATTCTCGCAGAATCCTGACAAGGATTCTCGCAGAATCCTGACAAGGATTCTCGCAGAATCCTGACAAGGATTCTCGCAGAATCCTGACAAGGATTCGTCCAGAATCCTGACAAGGATTCGTCCAGAATCCTGACAAGGATTCGTCCAGAATCCTGACAAGGATTCGTCCAGAATCCTGACAAGGATTCGTCCAGAATCCTGACAAGGATTCGTCCAGAATCCTGACAAGGATTCGTCCAGAATCCTGACAAGGATTCGTCCAGAATCCTGACAAGGATTCGTCCAGAATCCTGACAAGGATTCGTCCAGAATCCTGACAAGGATTCGTCCAGAATCCTGACAAGGATTCGTCCAGAATCCTGACAAGGATTCGTTCACAATCCTGATATTCTCGCAGAATCCTGACAAGGATTCACGCAGAATCCTGTCAAGGATTCTCGCAGAATCCTGACAAGGGTTCTGGCAGAATCCTGACAAGGATTCTCGCAGAATCCTGACAAGGATTCTCTCAGATTTCAGAGAAGGACTTCCTTCAGAATCCAGAGAAGGATTCTCCCAGAATCTTGGGAAGCATTCTCTCAGAATCCTGGCAAGGATTCTCTCAGTATCCTGAGAAGGATTCTCCCAGAATCCTGGGAACGAATCTCTCAGAATTCTGACAAGGAAAATTAACAGTTTTGAACCCAATTTTCTTTTTACTTAAGTGTTTTAACATGTGAGTAGTACTAGAATACATTTATTACTAGTACTACAATGGAAAATAATATAAATTTCAGCAACATAAATTATAAACCCATTAGCAATAATGAAAAATTAGTTCCCTGCAGAAAATTGATATCTCCTCAGCAGAAACTTGCAAAGATTTTCTTCAAAGTTTCTAGTTTCAAGAAGGTTTCCAGCTAGACTTGGTGAATCATAGCATCAGAAGCTTGGGAAGCATATCATCAGAAGTTTGGAAAGGTTTTCATCAGACTACTTGGAAAAGCTTAGAAAGCTTGGAAAGCTTCTCATCAAAAGCTTAGAAAGCTTCCCATCAGAATCTTGGAAACCTTCTCATCACAAGCTTGAGGAGATTCTCATCAGAAGTTTGAGATGCTGCTTATCATAAGTTTGAAAAGCTTACCATCAGGAGCTTTAAAAATTTCTTATCAGAAGCTTGGAAACCTTCTCATTTAAAGCATGGAAAGCCCTTCATCAGAAGATGGTAAATACTCTCATCAGAAGCTTGAAAACTTATCCTTCAGAAGCCTGTTAAGCTTCTTACCACATGTTTTGAAAGATTTTCTTCAAAATCTTTGAAAATTACTCATCAGAGCCTCGAAAAGCTTTTCATCACAAGGTTGGAAATCTTGTCATCAGAAGCTTGAAATTTTTCTCATCAGAAGCTTGGACAATTTCTCATAACAAGCCCGGAAACCTTCCCATCAGCTTGGAAAGCTTCTTGTTATCAAAAACTTTGCAAGTTTTTCATTAGAAACAGGAGAGCTTCTCATCAGAAGCCTGGAAAACTTCTCATCAGAACTTTGGAGAGCTCCTCATCAGAAGATTGTATCAGAATGCTTCTCATCACAAGCTTGGAAAAGCTTATTATCAACACCTTGGAAACCTTCTCATCGGAAGCTTGGAAAGCTTGTCATTACAAGCTTGAAAGCTCTTCATTACAAGCTTGGAAAGCTATTCATTACAAGTTTGAAAACCTTCCTATCAGAAGCTTGGAAAGCATTTCACCAGAAGCTTGGAATGCTTTTCATCACCAGCCTGGAAAGTTTCTCATCAGAAGCTTGGAAAGTATTTCATCAGAAACACCTGGAAACCTTCTCATTACAAGCTTGGAAAGTTTCTCATCAGATACCTGGAAAGCTGCTCAACAGAGGTTCGTAAACCTTCTCACTGGAAGCTTGAGAAGTATCTCATCAGTAGCTTCCAAAACTTCTCACCAGAAGCAGCTTACCAAGCTTCCCACCAGAATTAGTTTACCAAGCTTCCCACCAAGCTTGAAAAGATTCTCATCACAAGCTTGAAAACCTTCTCATCAGGGGCTTGCAAATTTTTTTATAAGAATCTTTGAGAGCTTCTTAAGATGCTTCTCATTAGAAGCGTGGAGAGCTTCATATCTTAAGTTTGAAGAGCTTCTCATTAGATGAATGGAAAGCTGTTATCATAAGCTTTGAAAGCTTCCCATCGAAAGCTTTAAAAGCTTTTCATCAAAACCTTAGAAAGCTTCTTTACAAGTTTGGAAAGCTTATAAGCATAACTTGGAAACCAATCCTTCAGAAGCTTCTCATCAAAAACATGGAAACCGTCTCATCGCAAGGTTGAAAAGTCTTTCACCAGAAGCTTACCAAGCGTCTCATCACAACATTTCAAAGCTTCTTATTAAAACCTAGGAAAACTTCCCATCAGAAGATTCGCAAGCTTCTCACTAGAAGCTTGGAACCAGAAGCTTCATCATTGAAACTTTGAAAAGCTTTTTTTCAGAAGCTTGTAAGGCTTCACCAGAAATTAGGGAACTGTTTGATCAGGAGCTTGGAAAGCTTCTTATCAAAAGCATTCTCACAAACCTGGAAAATTTCTCAGCCCAAGCTGAGACAGCTTCTCATCACAAGTTTGAAAAGTTAGCAACTTGGAAAGCTTATCATCATAATTTGAACAAATTTCTCATCAGAAGCTTAGGAAGCTTCTCATTAGAAGATTGTACTCATCATAAGATTGGAAAACTTCTCATTAGAAGCTTGAACAGCTACTCATCAGAAGCTTTAAAAGCTTGTTATCAGATGCATGGATGACTTCTCTTTAAAAGCTTGAAGAGCTTCTCATCAGATAGCTTGTACAACTTCTTATCAAAAACTTGGAAAGCTTGTCATCAAAATTTTGAACGGCTTCTTACCAGAAGCTTGGAAAGATTACTATTGGGAGCATGAAAAGCTTCTTATCAGGAGTTGGAAAGCTTCTCATCAAAACCTTAGGAACCTTCCCATCACAAGCTTGAAATTTTTTAACTAGAAGCTTGAAATGTTTCTCATCAAAACTTCAGAAACTTTAGAACTTGTCATCAGAAGGACATGAGCATTTAAATGCAGTACTAGAACATAACATATTTTAATATATACAATAAGTCATAAATCATTATCCTAGTACCAACCACATAAAAGTATTAGGAAGCAAGTAGCACAGTTAGAAACGATCAAGCGAAAGGCCACTCCATTGTTCATAGTTGGTCACACCGGTGTTAGTGTCCAAATATTCCAGATAAAACTACAGCATAGATAGCTAGATGGAATTTGTTACAATTCGTGTTCGTGTGTGCGTGTGCGAGTGAGTGCATGAGGGGCAGTGTATTTGCATTATGTGTTCCGAGACGGAAGAAGTGCGTTGGTGTGCGTCATATGCGGTGAACGGTTAACGGCAAATTCATGTCCCGAAAGACGCATGATCTTGGCAGAGGCAGTACTAGATTGTTTTCTTTTTTTTTCGGAGTAAACATATCATGGTTTCCGGATCGCTAGCAATGGAGTGGACTTTCTTTTTTTTTCAAGCGAAACAATGAAAGAGCTTTGACCTAACGCATTGCACTGCTTAAATTAATCATAGGTTATTTACGGTTTATTTTTTGATTACAGGCAAATAAATGCAAAGCTCCATTAATAACTGGAAAAGACACTTTATTGCAAAATAAGAAATACACATATATCAATAAAAAACAACAACTTTAGATACATTTATTTTTGATTGAACAGTAAACAAACTTCAAAGTGGCAATACTCGCTTGATAAGTATGAGAGGAAAAGTAGTACTAGAATGTTTACAACTGAATGCAAATTGGAACTCATTGATGAATGCGCGAATTAAGTACACATCTAGTGAGGTAAACAATGTTTGGCATTTTGCACCGGAATAGGTAGTAGTGCTAATAAGGTGACACAGTTACAGACAAATAAAAACTCGCCAAAGTAAAATATAAAACGCAAAACAAAAAACGAAAACCACGAGATTAATGATCATCACTTGGTTTAATACGGAAAGAAAAAAAAACGAAACAGAAAAAACTCTCAAGAAGAAAACCATAAAACGCCTCATACCAAAATCAGTTCTATCTCGGATGGCCAAATTCTGGTGACACAACACACACGCACGCAGACGTGTTCACGGTTGTCGATAGATTTAACGAAGAGTTTGAGGGTCGCGCGAGTTTGGCTTGGGGACTTTGTAATGCGGCCTAACGTTCGTTCTAGTACTTCGTTTACGCCTTCACTGGCTGTTCTCTTTCTCTTGATGCCAAGTTGTCGTTGTCCTCAAAATTCGTCGATTTGCAACGATTTCCGGATACTCCACAGACACACAGCACCATTTTTTTGTTTTGATTCCGATGTATTTAGGATTATTACTCTTGGCGGTTTAGCACTTTAGGATTCAATTCAACTAGTTTATTTTGGCAATTATGGTTAATTCTACTACTACAATTCCAATCTTGGTGTATATTTCACGCTACCGACAAACTTTTAGGGCAGATTAAATACCAACGTTTAAACTACTACATAATATACTATCAGAGAAAATGCGCGTAGTACTAGAGTAGTAAGTGTTTGAGAAGATATCTGTTTAGAAATTGGATCGCGACGTGCGCATCAAAGGCTTTTGCGCACCCGTTCCAGTTTTGTGCGTGTGTTTGTGGAAGCAACAGAATTACACACACGGTTCGCGTCATCATCGCCGCGTCTTCTTCTTCGGCATCGGCTGCGCGATTAGACTGTGCTTCTACTACTACTTTTCCTGTTTGATGCTCTGCTGCTACCATCACCACCACCACTACTACTACTACTGCTGCTACAGCTGTCGCTGCTAGTGTTTGTTGTGCAGCTGGTTCTGCGCCGAAGTGGTCAGTTTCGACACCACTCGGGTGAGGGCGCGGTTCTCCGCACGGAGACGTTCGTTCTCGGTTTTGTATTTTTGTAGTAGCTGATTTGATGCGTCACGTGTGAAAGGTAGTAGTAGATTGGACAGAAGATATTCAGAATTTGGAAATAGGCCGAAAATTGTTCGTCGATCGTTCGATTCGTTGACCGGAGTAGAAGAGCAAACGTGAGGGTGGTTGTACAAGACGAAAGTTTCATTAAAACAGATTGTTCATAAGTGTTGTTTCAGGTTTTTTTTTCAATGAAAACTAGTGTATGCAGTACTAGATGTGTGACACTCGCCGAGGTCTGAGTCGAAAGTTAAGGTTTGATCTCGCTCAGATGTTTGATTTTGTTCTGTTTAAATCGAGAAAATGAAGTACAAGAAGACTGCTTACATGTTCACAATTGTCGATCTAGTACCTCATTTTTCCCGAAGACCAAGAGTATTGCCAATGATGGTTAATTTCGAACTGTACACTACGCAGATTTCGTTCCGCAGATGTTATTTACAATTTCCAATGATACGATCAACTACGACACAAAACCTTAACTTCCATTCAGAAACAGACAGGTAGGTATGTAGATAGGAAGAAAACGATAAACCTTAAACAGAGAATTACTGTTGAGAAGAATAGGATTTCCTGTGTTTGTATGGTGCGCAATATGTTAGTTTTGTTGTTAGGGCGACTCTTTTGAAATCGTAATATTGTTAGCAGCCAATTATAATGTAAACCATGAAGTATGACGCCGAATAAAAATGCAGTACTAGAATGAAGGTACGATATTGCACCAATTTCGACTGAACCAAATGTTACAAAAATTATAGAAGAAGCTTATGTGTGTTGCGAGATTATTATGCTCTGTTCGTTACTTTAAATTATAAGATGTTTGGTTATTAAATTAGTGTTCCATGTTATACGTTTCGGTTGTTTGAAATACCAGCTATCCATAGTTGTCGTAAAACTATGTTCGAGTTATCTTTTGTTGTCGATCTAGATGTTGTTTTTGTTTTTAGTGTAGGAGAATGCACATCAAAAATCAAAATTTAATAGCAAAAGCAGCACTGAAAACGAATGAAAATAAACTAGATAAAATAAACTTGGGGAGTTTTCATTCTTGAAAAGGTCACGTATTTTCCAGAGATGTCTGAAAATTAGTGGAATCTTCTCCAATAGGACGCAATCAGTGAAGTACTAGATTGAAAGTAGTGAGTTGGATTTTTGTATGGTGAGATGATCAATTTTCCATTTCTGCAATGATATGATGCCTAGAGCGTGGGTTATAAGATTTCTTGCTTAATTTGATGCTGTTTGAGCAAAAGTTTGGGTAACTGTGTTGTTGAAGTTACAAGAAATAAATAATACAACAACATAGTTACCCAAACTTTTGCTCAAACAGCATCAAATTAGGCAAGAAATCATATAACCCACGCTCTTTGCTTCATATCATTGCAGAAATGGAGAATTGAGCATCTCACCATACAAAAATCCAGCTCACTACTTTTAATCTAGTACTTCACTGATTGCGTCCTATTTCGAAGAAACGATCAAATTTGACACATAAAAGATCACTTTTGACGTATTGCAGGCGTATTTCATGGATGACTCCGTACCCCTTAAAAGTTAGACTAAAAATGTGTTTATTATATCTGAAATCAAGCGGAAAACGAACTTGTTCTGCAAAAATAAAGAAAGCGGTGTTCGCCTTTGGGTTATGATGACTTTGTTTCATGATGGTAGAGAGTTCTGTTTCTTTTGCTGTGTCTTCAAAGATAAGGCCGAAAAGGACGCGGGACTTCTCCACTTTCCCAGTAGTAACGGGTTAGGAAATAGGAAGTAAGAATGACGATAATGGGGCACGTTCGGTGAAGTACTAGATTTGTAGTAATGAGCTGGATTTTAGTATGGTGAGAAGGTCAATTCTCTGTTTCTGCAATGAAATGGTACAAAAAGCGTGGGTATTATGATTCTTTACCTAATTTGAGGCTGTTTGAGCAAAACTTTGGATAACTATGTTGTTTATGTTGCAAGAAATTGAGAAAACGATAACACTGTTGCACAAAATTTTGCTCACACAGCATCAAATTAGGCAAGGAGTCATAATACCCACGCTGTTTGCACCATTTCATTGCAGAAACGGAGAATTGACCTTCTCACCATACTAAAATTCAGCTCATTACTACAAATCTAGTACTTCACCGATCTCTCCTATTGCCAATAGGGCACGTTCGATGTAGTACTAGATTTGTAGTAATGAGCTGAATTTTAGTATGGTGAGAAGGTCAATTCTCCGTTTCTGCAATAAAATTGTGCAAAAAGCGTGGGTATTATGATTCCTTGCCTAATTTGATGCTGTTTGAGCAAAACTTTGGATAACTATGTTGTTTATGTTGCAAGAAATGGAGAAAACAACAACACTGTTACCCAAAGTTTTGCTCAATTAGCATCAAATTAGGCAAGGAATCATAATACCTACGCTTTTTGCACCATTTCAGTGCAGAAACGGAGAATTGACCTTCTCACCATACAAAAATTCAGCTCATTACTACAAATCTAGTACTACACCGATCTGTCCTATTCGGGAATGGCGGGAAAAGGTGGAGCCTCACGTCACAATTCGAGTGAAACGAAATAGACGAAAGTATGAAAATAGCGAGAAACCAGTGCCAGTGGATAGAGACGAGTATAAACAGGAGAAGAAAGGTAGACGACACCGACGTCGAGCGACGTCGAGATGCGCGTTGATGAAGAGATAGATGTGATTGGGGATAGCAGAGGGTGTGTGGTCAGTTACCTTGAGCTCTTCCTCCATTTCCGACATTTTCCGCTCCATCGCTCGCTTTTCCCGCTTCTCCAGCTCCGACAGCGAGTTGTTTTTGGTGGTCTGAGGAAAAAGGAAGTTGCGATTACGTTATATTACGAAGGTAGACAAAATAGTTTAAGGTCTCCAAATTATCCTGAAGTTCGGATTCGATTAATCTAGGTGTTCAAACCACCTCGAAGTCTGGATGTCAATAACCTGGGGCCTCAAACTTCACGATAACGACCAATCTTACAGTTTTTTTCGTATCATATTCAGAAGAAATATCGAAGAGATCAGGGCATCTCTCTACTCAAAATGGTAATGGGACGCAATCAGTGAAGTACTAGATTTTTAGTAATGAGCTGAATTTCTGTATGATGAGAAGTCAAATAGATTTGTAGTAATTCGTTAAATTTTTGTATGGTGAGAAAGTGAATTCTCCGTTTCTGCAAGGATTCCTTGTCTAATTTGATGCTGTTTGAGCAAAACATTGACAAACTGTGCTGATAAAGAGACAAGAAATGAAGAAAACAACAACACAGTTTCCAAGAAACGAAGAATTCAGCTTCTTACTAAAATTCAGTTCATTACTACACATTTAGTACTTCGCCGTTGGCATCCTATTCATCAACTCACCATACACAAATTCAACTCATTACTACATACAAATCTAGTACTACACCGAACGTGCCCCATTGAAATTATTTGGGATTTCTCAGTGTCAAGATCCATATATACCTAATTCTTTATTGATTAATTTATCATCAAAACCTGCGTATAGCATTCCCCATCGAGGATCTATCACGAACTAACTACTCGTTTGAATCGCACACTCTTCCGCTGCAACTCTGGATTCGTTGTCGGGTCTGGAGAATGCCGATCATCCACGTGGTCACTCAGCTCTTCGTAGCCGTTCTCATCCATATTGGGGATATCCACACGATCGGCTGAACTAGCAGCACGATATCCGTTACAATGTTAAGGATCGTTTCAGAAACCCGTCAAAATTTCAGGGGGAAGATATGAAGGGTGTCATCAGGGGTCTGTTGAATTTCTCGGTAAAAATACCAAGGAGTTTACAAAACTTATCGTTGGGAACGAGCAAGTATTCTGCTTGGATCTCTCCAGGAATGCCTTTTTCAGTTTGGACGGAATCTGTTGAGAAGATCTTCCCAGCGATGCACCAAAAATCTTGGGTAGTTACCTAAAATCTGATAAGCACTACAACCTTCCTATGAGTTCGTTAGGAACTCCTAGAGAAATTCGCAAAAAAAAAACATCAAGGCTCCAGTAAAGAATATTGCAAGGAAGTACCTCATCAAAGAACCTTCTGAAGATTTGTAGCAGGTCTACGAGGATCTCCTCGAAAGTTCGCCATTTCGAGGTTTATGAAATTATTCTACAAATAATCTTCACAGAAATCCGCCAAGAATGGTTTGTGAACAGTCTACCTTAGGAGTTTAAATCCTTTCGCAAGAACCGATTAAACTATTTGAAGCCAATTCTAGGAATCTACTCAATAATATCGGTAAAAATCCACCAAAATACTGCTAGAGAGCAACCAAGTTTTCAGCAAGTAATCTGGAATTTTAAGGCGATGTATTTACCAAGGTTTCGCGTCCGGAACCGACCTCAAGCACACTGCCAATGCTCATGCCCTGTTCCATACATTCTCAGTAGCCCTCTCGATCCTTACACAAGGGATTTCGAGTAGAATCTATCAAAGATCTATTAAGTCCTTCCACTAAGGATCTTGTGACAAAAATAACAAAGAATTCAATAAGAACACGTCAAAGGAATCTCCTTGAATACACTAAAAGTCATCTTGGCAGTAATCACTTACAAGGGCTCCAACAAGAATCTTTTAGGGAATCAACACAATTTCTCGCAAATAATCCTCAGCGATTTTCAGGAATTCCAGAATCATCCAAATATTCTGCCAAAGCATGCCTCAGTAATCCAACAAGGGCTCGGGAGATACTAGAAAGGGCCTCCCTTGGAGTCTGACAATGACCTTGACGTAAATCTATCATAAGTCTCGCCAGGAATCCCCAAAATATCGCTCCTAGTCCAATGACATAAGCAACTTGTTCTATGGCTTAGTTGGTTGAAGCGCCGGTCTAGTGGATAGGGAGTCATGGTTCGAATCTCACCAGAACGCAAGTTTTGTTCACAAATTCATCTCTCAATTTGTCAATTAGCAAAATGGTGTGCCTTTAAATTACATGTTTTTTCCCAGACATACCGGCTATTCAGGTAAATGCCAAAAAGGGAAAACATTGTTCAAAAACTCGTCTGGAATACTTCTATAGAGCTTTTCCAAGATCCGTTCAGTATCTAACTGGAAATCAGCGAAATTGTTTCAAGGCATTACAAAAGGTTTCAGATGGTTTTTAGGGACTTCTCAAGTCTCTTAGATTAGCTTTGCGGAAGTTTCAGATGCGATTTTATGCGGTTCCATGTGTTCCAGGAGGTTTAGGAAACTTTCATAGGCTCTCAACAGGGGTGTCAGAGACGTTCCAATGTGTTCCAGGGCAATTTAGGGCGGCTCAGGAGGATTCAGAGGTCTTTAATGGGGCTTCATAGGCTCTCAGGAGAACTTTAAAGGGGCATCTGAGGCGTTTCCTAGATTTCCAATATATCCGGCTCAAAAATCTCTAGTTTTATTTCACTCTCCCACTCTTATTTGCTCTTATGAAAGCTTTTTTATGCAATGCTGATAGTGTCTTAGCTCAATTCACAGTCGGTCCGGCAAGGTAAGGCAGAATCCATAAATATCGTTTTTATCATTTTTTGACATGCACGCCAAGAAAAAGTTACTCCAAAATAAGCAAGATTCACATAAATCTGATCTGAACTGGGACAACTCAAAAAATGAGTAAATTTGGAAATTAGTGAATTCTGCTACCGTGTACCCTGTCCTTTTTATAGCATATTTCCGCCCCACCCCTTCGCTCCATTCCTGGTCCTGGGAAAATTATATGGATATAAAATCTCAGGAGGAATCCTTACAGAATCGCGGGTGAACCCGTGAGCAGGTCGGAAGAAATCTCGAAAGGAATCCCAGCAAAACTCCTTGAGGAATCCCTGAAGGAATGTCGAGAAACATCTCTGGAAGAATTCTGGGAGAAATCCCTGAAATAACCTAGAAAGTCGTAAAAGGAATACCTAAAGAAAAGTTCAGAAGAAATCCCGGAGGAATCCCGAAATAAATTTCTAAAGGAATCCCCGGAGAAATCCCTAAAAATATTCGGAGAAAAAAGATTCTCCGGAGAAATATTCGATTTCTTCAGGTATTTTAACACAGGAATCCCTGGAAAAGTCCCTAGAGATATCACGGAAAGAATCAATAAAGGAAATCTGAGAAACAATCTCGAAAAGAATACGAAGGAATCGCTAAAGAAGCATACCTAAAGTAATCCCAGGAAGAACTAGTGTAGGAATCCCAGCAGAAAACCCTGGAAGAATCCTGAGAGAAATCCTTGAAGGAATTCCAGAAAGAATCCCTTCGGAAAACCAGAGAAGATTCAGTGAAGGAATCTGGGGTGGAATACCTTGAATGATCCCAGGAGCAATCCTTGCAAGAATCCTGAAGAAATTCCTGGTGGAATCTTGGAAGGAATTCCTGGAAGAATCTCGAGAGGGATCACTGAAGGAGTCCTGGCAGGAATCCCTTACGAAAACTAGGGTGGAATTCCAGGAGATTAAACGAAACCCGGAAAGAATCCCGGGAGGAATTTTGGAAAAAAATACTATTAGAACCCCGAGGTAGGAGGGATAATCGAAGGAATCCCGGAAGTAATGTTTGCAGGAATGCCGAAAACAATCCCTGGAAGGATCTCTGACGGAAGCCCAGGAGAAATTTCAAAATAAATTCCGAGCGAAATCTCTAAGGCCATGCCTGGAGAAATCAATGCAGGAATCCGAGCCAAGTACAAGACACTAAAGACGACCTTACAGTTGGGGTCGAAATACGATCTGTCAAAGGATGCAAAATCTTAGTGGAATTCAAAGGAACAGTACTTAATCTGATTTTCTTTTTACTTACAGGTATTCCACTAACACGCCCCAGGTTCATCATCACCAGAAGGAATTTTTAACGGAAACTAAGGAGAAATATCCAGGGTAATCCTATGATTTCCGCAAGAAGTCCCTAATGAAGGATCAATTAAGGAATGCCGGAGAGAATGTTTGCAATGATGTATGAAGGAATGCCAGGAAGAATCCGTGACGGAAACACAGGAGAAATTTCGAAAGAAATACCGGGCGATGCCTGAAGAAATCAATGAAGGATCCTTGGAAGAATCCCAGAAGGAATTTTCAAAGAAATCCCGTAATATTCCCGGGGAGTACTAGTGAAGGAACCCCATAAAGGAATCATAGAAAGAATCCCCAAAAGAATTCTGGAAGGAATCAATGGAGGAGTCTCGAGAAGAACACCTGGTCTGAAAAATTCCTGACAGAAACCTGTCCATAAACTACGTAGAATCTAGGGGGAGGGGGTAGTCTGGTCAAAGTATTCGGACCAAACAAGGACTTTCATATTTTTTATGGACGAAAGTCTACGAGAAAGGGGTGGGCTGAGATGACCAACGTGGAGTCTACGTAGGTTATGGCAGCGCCCAGGAGTAATTTCTAAATAAATTCCGGGAGAAATCCTCAAAGGAAATCCTGGAGAAATCAATGAAGAAATCATTGGAATAATCCCTGAAGAAATTTCTAACAGAAACCTGGGAAGAATCAGTGAAGAAATCCGGGAAGGAATCCCCAAAGAATCCCGATAGGAATCAATGGAGGAATCGCGGGAGAAATCTTTGAAGGAATCCCTGGAAAAATCTTCGACGGAAAACTACGAGAAATGTTTTAAGAAATCACGAGATAAATTCCGAGGAAACCCTGGAGAAATCATGGAAGGAATCCCGGATGGAATCCCTGAACGAGTCCCGGGAGAAATCCCAGGAAGAATCCGCAAAATAATTCTGAAAGAATCCCTTGGGTGGGGAATACCAGGAGGAACCACTGGAAGAATCCCACATCCCGAATAAATCCCTAGAAGGAATACTTGAAGTAATCCTGAGATGTATCGAGAGTGGAATACCGAGAATTCCATTAGAAATCCGTGGAAAAACTCTTAAAAGATTCTCGGGAGGAATTACGAGACGCACCCTGGTAGAAATCAATGGCTAAATATCGGAAAAAATCGTTGAATATTTTCATAGTAAAATGCCTGCAGGAAGCTATGCGTGTAGACCAAGATATCTGTGAAATAATTTATTCACACATCAGTGTGACAATTTCTAACTAAAAGTAACCCTTTTCAACACATGGCTCTTATTCACTCTTATTAACAGCTAATTGTTGACATAACCGATGGGTTGGCAATGTTATCGGTTATCCCTCTATTGTTGACTTTCCGGTCAGAATAAATTATAAGCGAAGAGATATTATTTCATCCGACGTTTCGACCCTTGGTTTGGGCCTTCTTCAGGGCCTAAAATCAAAACGTCAGATGAAATAGTACGAAGTGGTCTGAATGGCCCAAAAAAAGCAAAAAAGAGGACACTTATTAAGGACAAACGTCTTGAAATCCCGCTTCAACAGTGCATCAGAACTCCAAACACACAAATCTCAAGAAGCAAGCTTCATATAACGGTGCATTTTATTATTCTGTTCTTGCTCACTTGTAATAAGCTTAAAATAAGAAGATCAAGTGCGCTGGCTTTGTTTACGAAGATATTTGTGCTCTCAAAATCGTGAGTAGGTGCCATAGTCGGCCATTGTGGCGGCCATTTTGGGATTCTAACAAGTCTGTCCTTAACAGCTTTACTGATCCAAATTTTAAAATTGGGCTTTAGGGCTCTTTGGCAGTTCTCCTAGAGCATGACAGACTGGTGCCGGTAGTTGTAAACAATGGCATACGCGAAACTGTCAAATGAAAAGGCCTTACAAAGGAATACGTCATGGATCTACATCTACCTACCTACAATTAGCTTTAGAGATGTTCTGAGTACCGTCAAAACACCTAAATAAAGATCTTACTCTTGGTCCAAAGAATCCCTCTTTGAACGAACTTAACTTGTGCAAGAAACTGTTAAGATGTTTTAAGGGAATCTATCTGAGACTAACTAATCTACTATGTATCGTGGAGATATCAGTCAGTGCATGCAGTCCTTGAAACCACAAGGCCATATTTGGAGTTTAAAATTCTAAAAATTTGAAGATTTGTGCATTCTGTGAAATGCTTTAGTGTTGAAGCCCCAGGAAATATAGATAGTTTCTAAGTTATCCTCCAAAGTGTAGGGTATACATCCAGCAACCGAGCTGTACGAGGCACTGGAGATATCTGAAACTTTCAGGTGATTCTTAAAATACGGCTGTATGTAACCAGAGTTAAGAATATCCCATTAACCGCAGATCAAGAAAACGAGAACTTCAGAATAATTTGGGTGTGGCAAAAGACTGACTTCAGAGGCACGTTCTCCTCCATTTGGAAGATTCAAAAAACCTAAACTAGCCCGGAATTGCTACTTACCGCGAGGTTAAACCTTTCGAGAGCCGCTTGCAGACTAGCCACTTCTTCATCCCGTTTCCTTAAGTCACTCTTAAGCTTATTATTATCAGCTCTGCAAAGGTAACAAAAAAAAACAAGAGCATAACATGATGTATGCCGGCTGGATGGATAACCTGCAAACGGATGGATACTCACTTGGCCTGTTCATAGAGAGCTTTGTAGTCGATGTAGTCACCGCCATTCTCCTTGGATTCGCTACCGTCCTTCTGCTGGTCCGCTAACTCGGATGCGGTAGAACCAACGCGCGATCGACCCCGTTCCGTTCCGGACTGTTCCGTAAAAAATAAACGTCAAAAAAAAAGGTTAGCAGTTATCTTGTGGTAAGATATTTATTTAAAACAAAATATCAACAAATTGAAAGCAATGATTTTTCCTCGGTATCCTTACTTCGTATCCCTCGCTCTGGACGGAGTTTGTACTGTATGATCGCGAAAGCGATCCGCTGGCGCCGGCGGTGTTGGACAGGTTCGACGCTATCGAAGCTCGACTTCGGCTGCGACTTCGTCGTTCGTGGTCCCTCAGCGATTGACTCCGGCCGACGTGTGCCGAGGAGGTTTTGTTCACATAGGACGAAGGGGAGTAACTGCTGCTGTTGAGGCTACCGTTCGATCCGGACAGTCCGTTGGCCGTGAGATGATTGACGCGCTTCAGCGCATAGCTCGATCCGTTATCGTACGCCGAGGTGTACGGACTGGTGTAGCGATCTTTGTACGATGAGCTGTACGCCGAACTGGCGCTGTTTCCGTACCGGTCCTTGTCTTTGTAGGGCGATTTGTACGCCAGGCTGGAATTGCTACCGTAGGAATCTCGCCGGGACGACAGGTTGGAATAGTCAAAGTAGTGGGAGCCACCGCCATTGGAAGACAGGTTCAACCGTCCGGACGGGCTGGAAACTGTGGCCGGTGAATACGAGCTGTACGAACTGGTGGCCGAACTGTATGGATTGCTGCTGGCTCCGCTACCGTAGGACCTGCCGTAGCTGCTGGAACCGAGTGGACTGGAGATCGAGGTGTTCAGAGGCGTCGCCCTCGTAAGGGAGGCGGCCCTTCTGGTGACGATCGGTTGAACCGTTCGGGAACGTGATCGGAATGACATTTTGGGACACTTTCGAGCGGAGTTTACTCGTAGACTAGGTATAGGAAGCGAATGCTCGCCGCTTAGTCACACACCTAAAGAAGGAGCACACCGCAGCACAATTAGTGACTAATCTGTTTTCACTTTTCCGAGCAGAACCGAGCTCGGAAAAGACTCCCGGTCACCGATTACGGCGACTCAGAGTATCGGGCAGTGCGTGCGTAGCTAGCAGATGGTGTGCGTCTCTCTTAGTAATGGTTTATTTTGGGCCGGGCTCCTCATCATTGTCAGCTCGGCAGACCCAGTGCAGTGTCTCACCTTTGCGAGGGTTTCTATTTTTGCCATTGGCGTGAGAAGGGAGGATGACTCCCTTACGAGCGGTGTTTTTTATTTAATGTACAAGTTCTTCGATTCTAAAATACAGTTAATCGAAACTCTTGTTGTTATACAGAGCGCAAGATTGAGAATAACCAGAAGGCATTTGTACAACTGGTGTAAACCTAAATCCATCATGTGTTTTTAAGTCCCTCGCCTTGCAAGGACGTTTCAATTGCCGCTGCGTAGAAACATATGTGCCTCCACGCTACTTAAGTCCATGATCTTCAAACCTACTCTAAGCCGTTGACTCGTGTCAATCGGCCGTACATTTTGTGCTCACGTCCACCTCCGCACACCTTTATACTTTGTGGAAACAAAGATGAAATTGTTGGAGGTTATGGTATGAAATGCGCATCGTGGAATTAAATACAGTAAGGTGTGCAACGCCCAGAACATTGAAGGGCAGGCATGAAGCACTTTAGTCCTTAACGTTATTTGACTGCCTTGTGTAGGATTTTGATACATGTTTATCCTAAGAAAGCACAAGTAGTTCATAGAGAGCTCAATAACCAATAACTAAATAACTTTTAATTTATGATTTAATTTTAGAAATATTGTTTGTCTGATACGTAGTTCTTTCATTCACCAAGGCACTACGGAAGCAAGATCTCTAAACAATGAAACAAGAAGCACAAGATGATTCTATTGTACAATATAATTGTTAGGGTGCCTGTACCAGTTATCGCACTACCTAAGGGAAACTATTTCTACAAAAATAAGAAGAAGACTGACGAATGTCGTCGATATGTCAAATGATAGATTTGTTTTCATACTTTTCAGGAAAAATATAGAAACGGGGCCAAATCCACTTTTAGTATTGATTACGGCGTGTGCCAATGATAGGAACCCTGTACCAGTTATGGATACATTTTGTTATTTCGGTTCCACTTCGCACTATTTACATGCATTCCTTATGGGATTAGCCATAACTGGTACACTATGGCGAAATAGGGTGCAAAGAAGCCAAAATTTTAAGGAAAATGATTTATTTCTATCATAATTTTAGGAAATTGAGAAGTTTGAATGAGTGCAATCATCTTTTGTGAACGTGAGCTGTTGTTCACATATTTTTTCTTGTTGATTTGCATCGTTAAAGGTTGAAAATCAACTATGGCGAATTTGAGGTACTATAGCCATAACTGGTACACTGAGCCTATTATTTCCGTTAAATGGTGGCTCCAAAGAGGATCAGTGTCTAGTTAGTTACGACTAGTTGGATTATACAGGAAGTTGCGAATGAAAGGGTTGAGAGCCAATCCCATAGCCATCCGCTTGAAGCGGATTTGTTGCCAATTACGTCACAAGGTCCTTTTTTGGACAATTAAAAACGTAGTTCTGACAGTCACTCAAAACCGCGGAAATAATATCACCCCGATCTCCCCCTCCCATACGCAATCGCCATTATAACCATTCATTATTCGGCCCACCCACGCGATTCGATCCGGCTGCTGCTGCTGCTGCTGGTAGCTGCTGTTTCTCATGTTGCGGTGAAAATTGTTTGTAATTTTCCGAGATCGCGTTTTCATTAATGAACCCTATACCGCCGCGGCGACCGCCGCCACGCCACATCGAGAGCATCAGGAAGCAAGTGGAGCTTGCCACCACCGCGCTTTCCGTATAGGCTTTCCGAGGGGTTGCTGCAAACGTGCGAGCGAAGCGATGCGATGCGATGGTTGGTTGCGGTTTTTATTTCTGACTACGGCTCGCCGAAAATAGCCGGTATTATGGGTCTAAGAATAGAGAAATACGTCGTTAGTCGTCGGTCGCTTGCTTTATTATTGCATCGCCGGCCGCCCCAAGTGGATCGGTTGGATCTTGTTTCTGTCGTTGTTGTAAGGTGTTCTGTTTAATTTTTCGTACCTAACAACGATTCTCGCAAGACATGACGGAGGCGATTTTTTTGGGTTTTGCTTGTTGTGTGTGACTAAACGTCAGCCTCACCAGGGGCGTGTGTCAGGTTGTCAAGCTGAACATGATCAAGAACAGACTGTAGAATTTTAGAAGCCTTGAATTTACAGCTTAAAATTCAAATTTTTCATGTATGCAACGCTAACTCATAAAACCCTAGAAATCCAGGATTTGTTACTGTAGATTTCACAAAGTTGTGCATTGTCGTCGAACACTGTAACTTTAAAATTTTAAACTATAAAAGAACTCGCTTCTGATTGTGTGTAGTAGTGAGAGAAATACAACAATTGAATGAGTGCTTCCCATGTCTGCATTTGAGTAATTGGTTTTGGATAAAGTACTTTATCCAAAGAAAATCGAAAGAGATTTCCAAAGAAAATCGAAAGAGATTTCCAAAAAAAATCTTAAAGAGCTTTCCGCCGAATTTTCAATAGAATTTTCGCAGAAATGTTCAAGGAAGTTTCTAAAGGAATTACCTGGTAATTCCTTAAAACAGAAGCCGAAGAAATTCATAAAACAGTTTTCAAATAAAATGCAGAAGGATTTCCCAAAGAAAGTGCTGAATCAATTGCCAAAAAATGTCCAAAGCAGTTGTCAAAGAAATTACCGATAAAATTTCAAGGGAACTCCCTCAGAGTTTTCAAATTATACTATCTGAGAAACTCCTAAAAAATCGAAAGTTTTTGTCCTTTTGATCAACTCTGCTGAATCCTTTGTAATGATCCAGAGTGTGAGATATACGATGCTTGAACCAAACTGATAGTTCATTACAACTCTAGGGTCACGCAGTGAGTGAATTTTGAAATAAATTGTTTTCTAGATGCAAGCTTCCATTCTTCTGAGTAACATTACCATACACGGTATTTTTCTAAAAAGTCAAAAACTCGTGATATACATACGACGCACGCTATGTCCAAAGGGAAGTATTATGAAAAGTGAATGTACCTCAAATTTTTTTCGCTTGAACTGCATTTTTGGACCTCTGGATTCAGAATATGTGCGATTTAAAATCATCCATCTTGGGTTTTTTCCCCATACATTTTTATATGGGATGAAATTGACCTTAAAATGGCTTTTTTCGACATTTGTATGGAAAAATAGGAAAAAAATCAGAAATATCAAAAAACCCAAGATAAAATATATTAAGCCGCACAAATTCTGAAACTACAGGTCCAAACCTATGATCCTAGGGAATAACATTTGGGGTACATTCATTTTTCATAATATTTCCCTTTGGACATAGCGTGCGACGCACTGATCAAACTGATTGCTCATAAGAACACTAGCACTACGTATTGGGCAAGTTCTGAGTTGAATGGTTTTCTAAAAGAAAGCATTCATGCTGGTGATTCAGAACGTGAAATTTACGGTAATTAGACTGGAAGACCCTAAGGACACTAGCGCCACGTAGTGAGTGAATCTTCAACTAAATTGTTTTCTAGATAAAAGCTTTATTTCTTCTGAGCCACTTGGCAAAAGACTGTATTCTTCTACGTGATCCAGAATGCGAAATATACGTCACTTAGACGACCAACAAACTGGCAGCTCCTAAAATAACTAGCGCCACGTAAAGGGCGATTTTCAAACTCAATTGTTTTCTAACACGAAAGCTTTTATTCTTCTGAGCCACATTACCAAATGCAATATTCTTTTTAAATGGTCCAGAACACGAAATATACGACGTTTAGATATAACTGGAACACTAGCACCACGTAGTGAGCGAATCTCGAACTAAGTTGTGTTCTAGAAGAAAACTTTCATCTTCATGAGTAAGTTTGTCAAACACAGTACCCTTCTAAGCATCCCTGAACACGAGATATACACTACCCGTCATAAGTACGGACTCACAAAAAGTATTGCAACAATATTGCATCACCCTGACTCACCTCATTATCTCTAAAACTAGAACACCTACAAAAATGCCACCTTCAGAAAAGTTGTTGCTTTTGGTATTCTGAATAACTTTCCTGAAAATAGCATCTTTGTAAGTCCTCAGGTTTTGGAGATATCGAGGTGAGTCAGGGTGATGCAATATTGTTGCAATACTTTTTGTGAGTCCGTACTTATGACGGGTAGTGTATGACGTCAGGTTTAGTCTAAACTGCAAGCTCCCAAGAACACTTGCTCCACGTAGTGAGTGAATCGGGAACTAAATTGTTTTCTAAGCGAAAGTTCTTAGTATTCTGAGGAACTTTGCCGAAGACAGTATCACAGACAAACAGACGTAACACTCTTCAAAACGGCTTGACACATACATTTAACGATCAATTCAAATTTCATTTGATCGTTCCACCAGAGGCGCTAGTGTTCGATCGCTTTGACGTTTGCCATTATACACGTTGCTGAATAATGCAAACGAAAATTACAGGCGATTTGTGTAGTAGTGTGCGTGTTAGACAAACATCAAATCGAAATTCATCATGGCCGACAGTGTCTCGCGCGGTTATACCAACAGGTTGCAGTGTGCTCATGAAAAAGACACCGGACAAGATTTTTTGACGAATTTCCTCTAAGAGTTACGTCTGTTTGTCTGTGACAGTATCTTTAAAGGTGGCCAGAACGTGAGATGTACGACGCTTAGATCAAACTGGTAGCTCATTCTAACACTAGCACCACATAGTGAGTGAACTAAATGGTTTCCTATGTGTAAACTTCCATCTTTCTGAGCAACTTTGCCCAAGGCAGTATTCTTTTGAATGGTCCAGAACGCGAGATATTCCATAACTACCCGGGTAGACAAGAATATCTTAATCATATCTCAAATCAAACATATTTTGCTGTCATAGCTCGATGTAATTTTGATGTGTTATTCAAAAATCTAATGAATATCGCCCGAATAGCTCAAAGTGATATGATATCAGTCGAAATAGCAGAAAATTTCTACATAAGAACAAGTTTAGCACTCCTGCACGAAATGGAACACATACACCCATAGAGATTGCTTAATGTTAGTGAAATGCCATGTGCCCCTTTCTGAGCTGTGGAAACGCAGAACCGCATGCTCTTATTTCCATGTTATTTACAACAGCGAGCCACAGTTGAGTGGTAGGCATCGCCGCCTGTGAATCCTAAGGTGCCCTTAGGTGGGTGACTTAGCGATACTGATTTTTTTTTTTTCGATAATATTTTTTTGCCAAAGACACCGTGCAATAATTAAGTATAAGGCATCTATTAAAATCGAGCTTTTTGCTCAAAATAGTGCTGATTTGCCACTACCACCGCTATTGGTACTACCTCCACTAAGGGAGCGTTTACCCTACATAAAATTGTTCAGTAGAAATCTCTGCAGGAACAACTGGAGAAATTCTAGCACTGTAGGGATCCTAGTCGGAATTTCCAGTGGAGCCATAATAAAAATCCATGGAAAAAACTCAAGGAGAATTCCTGAAGTAATTATTTAAAAAAAAATCCTGGAGACATCCCAGGAAGAATTCCTGGAAACATTCAAGCAAATATTCCTGAAAAAAAAAAATAAAATCAGGAATCTCTGGAGAAATGGTTGAATACTATAAGATATTCCAAGAGAAATCCTTTCAAGAATTTTTGGGAGAATTATTTTTGTTGACTTAACTATTGATTCTACGCTAATATGTTCTTCTACAAAGTTTCAGGTAAAACAAAAATGAAAAAGTGTTCCATACATTGATTTTTGCTGCGACGTTTCTGGAGCGAGTTAACAGCAAGTGAATGTAAATGATTGCAAATGAATGATCCCATCCTTGCTCCTGCGCAACAAAAACCTGCCCCGTCGTGACTCTTCTGTGGCAAATGTGTTACTTGGGACTCTGCGAGCAGGAACAGTTGAAATATTGGAACTTTTTAGGAGTATCCTAGCAGGAATGACTGGAGAAATCCTAGTAGAAATTTTAAGAAGAATGACAGAACTAACCCTCTGACAGATCTTGGATAGAATGAATCTTAAAAAAACGAATCTCTTTGGGGAATCTTACAGAAATCCCTGGAGAAGCTACAGGGGAAGTCCCCGGAGGAATCATATCAACAACTTCTGAAGCAATTAGGGAAGGCTTTCCTGGATTAATCTTAGCAGATACAAAACCCAGTAAGAATTTATGAATGAATCATAGATGAGAGAAGGATCCTTGAATAAATCTCTGGAGGAACAACTTAAAGAACTACAGGATGAATCATGAGGAACTGCACTGCGAACTCCTGGGTAAATTCCCGAATTAATTCTAGAGGAATCCCAAGAAGAATTCCTGGCGGCATCATCGGATGGACAATTTTGCCTTGATGTAAAACCATGCACCACAGAGATTTCTTACTTATGGTCACACCAACACCAGTAGGAACTGCAAAAAAGAAGAAGAAGAATTCTAGAAGAAATTCTACTTATATATAAACTTACAAATTTTTGGAAAAAAAAATATTTTTATTATAAAAAATATATAAGAAAGGCTGAAAATCACTGTTGGGTAATTTGTAAATGTAAACAAACCCGATTTTTCACTATTCCCATCAATATCTACCTAACCTACTCCATTATACCTTAATCACTTTAACCTGTATTTTAAGATAAGATTTTAAGACCAATCTAAAAACGAATACTGTTTATGTAACTGCCATCAGAAGGGCCTAAGTGAAAATTTTCTCAGAAATCAGTTAGGCTTTTTTGTAAATTTAGGACATTTTTCGCATTTTTTATTAATTTTGAATAGATATTCAAATTTCCTTGAGCTATTGATAAAAATAAATTCAACATAATTTAAATTAACTAAAATTAAAGAAAAATAAAAAGGGCATAACTGAAACACTCAACGATAAAAGGGCCCAACTGCTAGGACCTAACTGAAAAAGTATTCCCCATCATTGTCCTTATTTCCTTCCTTTTTCCCTCAGATAGATGATGAAATAGGTTATTATCACGGCGATAGCACAAATGTCCCAAATGGAGGATTACGTGCCTCTGGAGCCGGCCTTCTGATACCTGATATCTGATAACTGAAAAATGACCCAGTAAACCACAGATCGTAATAGGAAGTGCATTCAAAATTGTATATCGCTCTGTCAGAAATCAAAATCGTAAAAACCGTTGGATGCTGTGATAAAAAATGTCAAGTCCAATCGTATATAAATCGTAACTGCGATTTGTTTTGGAGTAAGTTTGTTGTGTATAAAGCAAGTCATAAATCGCGCTAATTGAAGTCGTCACTGTTTGCACACGCTTACAAGTCATATATAATGTTAGTAAAGCTTGGTTGGGAATCGTAATGACTTACGGCCAATTTCTTCACCTCGGCTTAACCGGTAAGCCAGGCTTACCCATACAGTTAAACCTGGCTTAACGCTTAAGCCAGGGTGAAGAAATCGGCCCTTAATGAATTTTGACACCGCGACGATGCAAAATGAAAAAAAAGCAACCCACTTGCCTTGCTCATCACCGCCTGGCCGTTGATTATGTTTTGGGACTGGAAACATTCGGTTTGCCAATAATGATATTCGGGCAATCTTTGGGGGTGTTCATAGTTACCGAAGCAAGACATTTGTCTCACAATAGAGCTTGCTGACGTTTATTCACCTCTCTCTTTCAAGCATGCAGGCGGGATAGGATTTGTTTTCATCGGGAAACCTTTCCTGATGACAACAAATCCTATTCCGCCTGCATGTTTGAAAGAGAAAGGTGAATAAACGTCAGCAAGCTCTATTATTCCTACATGAGCAGGAAACTTTTCCCGCGACGACGACGACGACAACGACGTCGACGACGACGTCGTCGTCGAAACGTACACACGATGCGGAACTGATGTTGTAAACAAATCATGTCGTAATTGAGAACTCATCATTAGGTATACTATATATCAGTACAGCATTGTAATAAATGAAATCGCAATGATTTAGGAAAAATTGCAGCCCATTCTTCATACCTGCACTCATGTAGGAAGGCAAAGGCAAGTTTCATAGGTGGTTTAGAAAGCTTTAGCTTATATTGGCCAAAATTTGTGCTCTTCTCAAGGCAGATCAGTTAGTACAATGGTATGGGCTTAGACTCACAATCTCGAGGTGCCGTGTTCTAGGCTTGGTGTCAACTTTTTTTTTATTGCTGGTTTCGGACATCGTATTACATATCAACCGAAGTCGTATTTTATTATTTCGATCGATTATTCGGGACATCGTAATGATGATCATATGAAATCGCGAAATATCGTCTGAAGTATGTATATGGCCTCCACTTTGGTACGTATATAGCAGTTTTGTGCAGTATATACGATTGAATTGGTTCTTATATAGTAGTGTATAACACAAATTATACAGACCAAAATGTTTACTGGGGATTCATAAAAGGGCCTCACTGGTAGGGCCTAACTGATTATGATATTCGTAAAAGGCCAATCTACCGCGCATGTTCAAAAACGTTTTTTTTAGAATTCTGCTATAATGCCCAACATTATAAAGCAGACCTCCATGTGTGTCAATGGATGAAATAAAACACTGAGAAATGTCTTTCGTTTTTGAATAGGATCAACCAATATGGAAGGAAAGATAGGCACTTTTCAAATGTTACGCTAGGTTCTATTTCCCCAGCTAACACGGAATCTTATATGATGTTGGATAGGATGCTAAAGTGGAGGCCATATGCGTACATGCTTCCATTTAACCACGTTTAAAGTGTACAGAGGCTAAACATGTCTAAAGGTCCTATTTGCAGAAGAGAGGCTCTCTTTCCCTCTCTTTCGTTAATATCTCAGCTGTTTATTTGTTTCATGATTGTCTCCTTGCATTGAACGATGATGAAAACAATGGTATTTTGATTTGTGCTGTAAAAATAGTTGAAAGTATACCATTATATTGCAATAATTGAAAGAGAAAGTGAACAAAGAGAGCTTCTCAAATGCAGATAGGACCTATTGAAATGTTTGGCCTGTGTACGCATATCGCCTCCACTTTAGCATCCTATTCAACATTCGTGCGATCGTGTGTTGGCTGGGTCGGGCATCCGTAGAGCAATTCAAGGTTGCACATGGGTTTGGTGAGCTATTCTATGCTATTTCTTGCTTTCTTACAATATTTCTCAAGTTTGTGCAAAACTTTCTACTGCAAATTTGTAGATATTTTTTTTTTTTTTCATTTTTCTAACAAACGTGCATCGACAATCGCATTTGAAACTTTGCTATGCATTTCAAGTCGTACTTGATCAGTTTGATTGTAAACATCGGAATTGCATCGAACGCAATTTGATTTCATTTCTCTTGGATCATGAGGAAAACCATTTCAGAAACTTCAAACGAATTTGTGGGAATATTTTTTTATGATATTTATAAACCATGTTGATAGAGCACCCCTGTGTCTAGTAGCAAGCGGGTGTATGACTTTTTTCACGCGTGACAACTCATTTTCATCTCGTAAGAAACAACAGTCGAGTGGCGGGGATGGTAAACGGGGAAATCTCTGGAATATATCACCATCCAATATGGGAAGCGAGACCACACACCGACCGCCGCCACCACGGAAGAGAAATATGGATGAACCGTGAAATTAACCAAATGCTCTCTTGGTCAACGTCGTCATCGTGGCAAATATTTATCTTTTTTTCTCACGCGGAATTAGTTTTCATCGGATCGTGTACGGGGTCCTGCCCAGAGCGGGCAAAGGTGATGGCCACATGTTTAACATCGACTCGTAAGAAGAAGGTTTCCATTCGCGAATAAGATGATAGACTTTTGAACACCCAAAACATGACTTCCAGACTGCTGTTAGAATTCTAACAAGTCATGTAAATAAATTTATATTTTAAGTTTTAAAAATCTTGAATTCTATGTTTTTTTAACGTTTTCAAATAACGAATATTTTTGTTGATTGATGGCGAAAACAAGCAAAGATCACCTTGAAAGTTTGCAAACACCATTGTAGCGGTCGCCATCATCAGTCGGTCCCAAAAGACACAATGACTTGGTTGTGTATTTTTACACCAAAAGTGTAATCCGATCCAGCTGTGACGCTTCTGGCTGATGGTTGAACAATCAACAGTCGTCACAGTCCGCGTCAAGTGTGAAGCTCAAATTCTAGCTGTAGTTAGCCTCTGTTGAGCTCTGATGGCTAATGGATCTGCAGTACTACATGGTGAGGTACACTGAGAGAGGTGTCAGAGTTTCCTTATTTGAGAGCTTGTAAATTGATTTGCAAATGCCTGGTATGGGTATAGTCAATGATTTTCTGTGTGTATCATGTTTATTCTTTTATTGAAACTTTCACAGCTACGATTTCAGCGGTTATCGCTGCGTGTTGCATTGCAATAAGTTCACATATTTGCGCATTCTGCGTAACAAGATTCACAGGACGTACATTGTTTGGTGAGTTCGTTCCATGGAGTTGTTATTATTTCGAAATCAACCCGAGCTTGATTGACCGCTCGTAGATGCTACTCCATTCTTGCCAGATCAGCTACACTCATACAGCAGGTGGTTCGCCTTTCCCCTTCTGCTCTCAATAAAAGAGTTTAGCTAAAAAATCTGCATGGAATTCGTTCAGGTAATTCCTTACAGTTTTTCACAGGAAGCCTCTCTCTTTTTCTTTCCTCGATAACAAATCCATCATATACACCGGTAAAACTTCTCTAGAACCTGAAGAATGGGTTTGTCATGCAAAACTGCCAAAATACAGAGTACCTGTGCCGAAGATGTCTTAGAATTTACCTAGTACATATATGAATGTAGAAGGCATGTTGGATTCTTATTAGATTGAAAACCTAAAAATTCAAACATCCAATTGTACATTTCATCTCCAGATTGTACCACTACATACAAAAGTTAATCCAGATCATTTTTTTCTTACAAAAACATCAAAACTTCTAGTATTAAATTCAAAGTGTAGAACTCATTAATTTGTTTCAGTTAATCAGCATGAGGAATGATTCAGAATTGATTATGGGCTATGATGATATTTAGACATGGAACGAGCTCACCAATGCTCAGGCCATTCTCGCGTATCGTTTGTAGTCCCAGCGCTGGTTAGCGTTGGATCTGGCAATTCATTTTTCCCATGAATCAACTGTTAAATTCGAATTGGCCGTACGCTTCGTATTCCCCCATTGATGCATGATTCATGTATCCAAAGAAAAAGAAATATAGGAAGTGGCCATGTACAACAGTTTCTAAGTAGAATTTTTGGAATTATGTCGAAAAGACTTGAGCAGCGTCCTTGAATGACGTACTATTTTAGGGGGTAGGAGAGAGTATCTGTATGTATTAGGTATGGGAAAATATGCTACGAGTGGGAGGGGATATTTGAAATCAGCCAAAAAATACAAAATCTTTTATGGATGCCCCTTATGTGGTTTCTCAAGCAAACGATTCACATACATCGAGAAACATAAAAAAGTAGTGGTTTCAGATTGCTGTTTAAGAAAATAGGAGAATGGCAATTACAAAACGGTCAGCTTGCCTACAACTTCGTACCTACGATTTTGAGTAAATACATCATGTCTGCATGAAAAATCTACCTGCATTATATACCTAGCTAATAAATCGAGATTTTTCCCCTAACATCTGATATTGTACCTTAGATCTATTTCACCATTCTACTGGAGCAGACGTTCCTTGGATTAGTGCAAAAATCGTTTTTGTGTTCATCTCATCAGTGACATCAGCATGTCTAGTGAAGATTCGTTTGTGATCCTTGGATCTACCTTTACTTCTTCCACAGAGGGAAGTTTCCAGAATGTTTCCGGCGTGTCCAACTACGGCAGCGCGATCAACCAAGATGAAACAGCGCAGGCATCATCCACACCAACACGGTGCTCATCCAACGTACGCGAACCGAGTTCGTCGGGAACGAGCGGAACCAGATCCAGCCTGTTCCAGGCCTTTCCAAGTCTGGTGCATTTGTCGATTCCGGCAGATGCGGTTTGCGAACTCGAGCGTATAATGGACGAACACAGTCAGATGAAGACAAGCCAGACTCAAGACGGGAAACAGGATGGGTTGCCAAGAGTTGTACCCGTGGTGGAGTGCCAGCCAAGTACTTCGAAAGGGCTGACCGCTGCGAATGTGCGTCCTGGTGTACCTGCGATTGTCATCACCAGCGACACCAGTGTAAGCGAAGCAGATGATTCGCTGTTTGAGGATACCAGGAACACGTCCAATCCGTTTTATTATCGCTTGACAGCCGAAGAGCTCCGCAAGCGTAGTGCTGTAAAAGACGGACATCGGCAGGAGGCATCACTCGAAAGTAATCCCAGCAATGTGACGAATCGAGAAGAAACGACTTCTGAGCCGCGGTCAAAGGATTTGCAACGTTCGCAATCATTGGAAGAACCAGCTCAGGCATCTTCAACGCCCTACAGCGCTTCCAACAATTGTAGCGTGGAGACAACGAATGAGGCAGATCTGGCTATGAACGTTTCTGAAAGCACCAATCTGAAAGAACATGATTCGTTGTTCGATGTGCAGCGTGAGCTGGTTGCAATACTAGAAGCGGGAAACGAAAAGCTCAAGCATGTCATTGCAACGGAGAGACAGGCAATGCAGACTCTGGAGCAGAAGACTGCACGGAAAGAAATGGAGTGTGCCAAGGCGACGGAAAGCATCGATCTAGAAGAACACCACGAGGCAATTGCAATACTACAAGAGGGAAACGAAATGCTCAAGCAAGTTATTGCAGCTGAGGAACAGGCAATGCAGACACTGGAGCAGAAGACTGCGCTGTCACCGAAAGAAAGCTACGATCGAAAAGATCAAAATGATACGAGAGGCTATCAACGCGAGACAAATTCAAATCTACAAGCGGAAATCGAGAACCTCAAGCAAGTGGTTGCCGCATCTACAACACCTGGCAGCGTCTCCAACATCAGTAGCGTGGAGGCAACGAATGAGGCAGAGTTGACTACAGATCCGTGGTTTTCAGTTAGGAATATTCCTCAACCCGTCAAGACGATGGAAGGTACCGATCGAAAAGAACGTGATGATAACGATCAGCGCGAAGCGATTGCAAGACTACAAGCGGAAAACGAAAAGTTCAGGCAAGCCGTCGCCGAAGTGAAGATGCAAGCGATGCAAACCATTGAGCAGAAGATTGCGTTGGCAAACACGCTGAAAGAAATAAAGGAAGCTGTTCAGACTGAACGAAGTGCCAGTCTGGCGGTGATTGACGAGCTGAACAAACGAGTTTCCGATAGGGAGTCCATCATAAGAAACCAGGCGCGATTGATGGAGCACTCGGAGCGCAAAATCCACGAAAAGGACAAAGAGTGCGAGGATAAGGTAAGATTTCGAATTGTTTTCTTTTTGTTTGTCGAAACTAGTTGTCTTAACTCATTTTTTCATCCGATTTAGATTAAAATTTACCTGGACGAGGTATCGCGTCTGAAAGCTGAACTGTGCGCCTTGAAAGAGTTGGCCGTCAAGAATCGTGACACAATCGAACAACAAGCAAGGGAGATCGAAGCGAAGGACGTTTTACTGGTGACCAGTGTCGACAAGTGGAAATCACTCACGGAACAGGTTGATCTAATGAGGGAAAAGATCAATCAAGCTGCTGAAAGTGCACCGGAGGATGTCCCCTCGAGTCCAGAGGGACAAAGCACCGATGTGGTTTCGGATATCGTCTGCCCGATTTGCAACGAACACAGACAGACATGGACGGATATGAAAAAGCACATTGAGGTTTGCGTCGGTGCAGATCAATTGGACGTGATGTAATGCAATAGAATATCAATAAACAGATACTTCTCGTTTCCAACAAGCATGGAAAACACTCACTCAATAATTGCGGTTTGTTCTTCTCACTCACGTCACACAGTCAGTAGCGAGTTCGTCTCGCTCTCTCAGTTCTCTTCAAGTATTTCTAAGCGCTAGCTTGATCGGCTTTCCAATCAATCTTGAACGCCTATTCACAAATTGTAGGTCATGCCTTAAATAATGACTGTCTTTACAAAACGTAGCGAAACTACGAGAATTTCTGTGTATTTTAGAAGAGATTTTAAAGCTTTACATTTGATGATATTAAAGTGTAGTTTTCGTAAAACGAAAGAAGGGAAAACTTAAAAATTCTAAAAAGCTCACTAAATCATATACTATTGTAAACCTCTCAGTTATCCACTGATTTAACATTGGCTCACTCTCAAGTCACATTTTTATGATTACCTGAATCATTATCATAAATAATTAGCTTTAGAAATTGTCAGAGTTTTGCATTGTTGATCGAAATAGTAAAACTAACAATACTGTATTGTTGAAATAACTGCTATATGAGTTATTTATAATTTTATGTCAAAACTTTTATTGTTCCTAATTCAAAACCTCAGTTCATCATTCATATCCGAAAACACTCACATCAGACGCTTCAGAAGGGGCTCACACGCATCACCTGTGCATTGCTGTATGCGGTTAAGGTCATCAAACGCACCTCCAGCCGTTCGTTCGCAACTATCAATCAATCATCGCAGTCACACAATCGCCCAGCCCAGCAGAGATTGATCAATTAACATTTTCGCAGTTTGCGCGCGCGGATTGCTACTTGACTTCACATATTTTTTTTCCTACCGTATAAAGACATTTTGTTTGATCAGCATCAGGACTAGGAGGGTGCTGATTGCTACATCTTGCCTTTTCGATGAGGGAGGTCACTCAAACACAGTAGATATCTTCTTAGTACAACAAACAGTAGCTGTTTCGAAGCCAGATATGGCGTTGGCATTTGAAATGATACGACTCGCCTATTACAGGTGAGCTGCTGGCTGCTGTAACGCATATGGCACTGGTCGGTCTCCATGGGAACCCTTATTCACTACTAAGAGAGAATGCACAAGACCGCAACGACACTATTCTGCCGGATCCAAACTTGGACGTGTACAGTAGTGGACGAAATAAAGGATACTGCAGATGAAATACAAACAAAAAAATCATAATCATCGTTCCAAATAATTGGAATGTTTTTAAAACACATAATTTGAAGTCGAAATAGTTTTGAGGAGGTTCTAAATAAATCGCCATAAAACCTATTCTGTACGATACAATTAGAATGTTTTTCCTGTAAAATAAAAATAACCTGTAAAACAAATCTATAGTTTGCCTCCCAAGCAAAAAAAAATCAAGTCCTATTAGTTTTGGGTAGGTTCTGAATACAGCTACAAAACCTCATCCAATCTTCTTTGGTTTTATGATGACTTTCCTCGAAACTATAAGGCTTGAAGCCTTGATTCTTGTAAAAAATTGAACTGCAATAACGTGGAATGATCCAAATCGTATCTGCATCCAAGCGTTAGCGTTAGCATAGCTGCATCCAACTGCAAAAACTGAATTTTCGACTTTACTTAAGAAAAACATGATACCTACTTTTAAAATTAATAGATTTTTCATTTTGGACAAAATTGCAGGAAGTGATACATTTTGTCGAATTAGAGTTCGAAATATTAAAAAAAAAAGTTTTCAGAACTATTTTAAGATTTTTTTGTACTCTATTTGAAACAACTACAATAAATCTCAGAAAACTGGGTTGATTTTGAAGCTACATACATTTTGTACAGGATGAAAAAGTTCTGAAAAACTTAGATCCAATGATTTTCTCATGCTATTTATTAAACCAAAATATCTCCATAGATCATTTTTTGAATCATTTCGTACAGAAAATCAAATCAACGCATCCTTTATTCCGTCTACTACTTCAGCTAAATCATCGCCCGTTTAGCCCAGGTCCTATCACCAAACGCACCTCAAAGGTGCGTGCGAGTTGTATCGATGCCGTTTTCCGAGCGGCTGCTTGGTTTGGACGGCTTGCCTCACAAATACGGTAAATAAGTCACTTTCAAAGAACGCACGAAATGGCAATTGAACCGCACGATCACGACTATGATGATGGAGATGCCACACGCGGGAGGAGATCGTCCGATGATCTTACACGTAACTCGTCTGCGCGTAGACTGACTGGCCGTACGGAACGCTGTTTTGGGTGGATTTCAGCGGAGATTTGCGCGCTGCGCGTGTTCTTGACTCTAGGGTATGGCGGGGAAAAATCCACTAGTCATAGAGTTCCTTTTGCTGTTGCATCGGGCTAACATTCTCAGATGGAAAAGATGAATGGTCACAAAACCAAAATTGAACTATTTAGGTTCTATAACGGTTTTCAGAACCATTTCAAACCTAATTGGACTTAAGATTGTTGCTTAAACTTAGTCTTTGATAGCGTCCATTAAACCATCTCCGATGAAAACGTGGTCATGGTTTTAAAAACCGAAATGAAACCGAAACAGTTTTATCAGATTTTATGGTGATTATCGTTAACCCTATTTTCCTTACTTTTCAGTCAAAAAACCTATAAGAGATTCTTAGAACCATCTTAAAACCCATAAAATGTGTTCGGTTTTATGACGCTTCCTTAAGACTTATTTGTCATCTATATGTTGATTGGGTTGTCATTGGGCTGGGAAAATGTATTTATATCTCATCGATTCAATCACGTTTCAAAAGTTTCACACTTTCCCAGCAACCATATGTTGACCAGTCAGATGGTTTTGTGGAGGTTCTAGAAAACCATCATAAAAACCTAACTAAGCAAATAATTCTTGGTTTTATCATGATTTTGTGGATCTTTTCAAATCATTTTGAAATAGGTTTGTTCTTATTTTCTGTCTGTTCTCTGTCAAAACAAATGATTCACTTTCGAAAGAATTTTCATGAATACGACTACAGGAGTCTCTTAAAACTATTGTGGAAAATCAATTATTCTTGCGTAAAGTGTAGTTTTTCACACTGTGTCTTTTTTAGAGGGATTAACCAAAGCTCTTGGAAGAGTATTTGCACCTGACGGAAGTAACAATAAAACCAAAAATTACAATGTTTTACTAAAACTGTTTTAAAACCAGGTAGAGTCTGATTCGAGTATCCGAACGCTCTTTCACCCCAATGTACTCTAATAAATGGGATACGGCTAGGAAAAGAGAGCGAACGAGCGAGAGTAATAAAGGTGCACACAAACCGGGCCGCTGGCTAAGCTCATGTGTTTTTCCAAGCCGATAAATATTGGGAATGGTGAGTTTTCCCTGCCGTGTGATCGTGTGAATTTGGTGAGTGAGCGCAGCAGACGTTCTGAGAAGACGGCCGTTTCTCACGAAGACTGCTTGCCGTCGTCTGGCTGGCGGATTGCCTGACGGACGACGACGACGACGCCGACAAGATTAACGATGACAGTTGTGCGAATTTCCGCGAATGCGTGAGATTCTCGAACTGTTTCAGGAGAAAGGTGTTGTTTGATTATCCACGAAATGTGCGGTAATGGCATAGATATGATAATAAGTTCGAAGATTTCCCCAGGAATTCCTTTGAAGATTTCTTAGGAGAATCCTTCAGGGCTTTTAGGAGCTATCCCAAGTATTCCATCAGGGATTCTTTCATGGATTCATTAACCGATTCCTCAAGCAATTCCTCCAGATATTCCTTTAGCTAGTCCTCCAGGAATTCCTTCTGCAGAGATTCCTTCAGGAATTTCTCTATGAATTCATTTAGGGATTGCTCCATGAAATTCTTCGGGGATTCCATCAGGAGTTCTTCCAGAGATTCCTTCAGGAATTCCTCCGGGGATTCCTTCAGGAATTCATCGAAGGATTCTTTCAGGAATTCCCCCAGGGATTTCTCTATAAATTCATCAGGGATTGCTTCAAGAATTTCTTCGAGGATTCCTTTAGGAGTTCTTCCAGAGATTCCTTCAGGAATTCCTCCGGAGATTCCTTCAGGAATTCCTCCGGAGATTACTTCAGGAATTCCTCCGGAGATTACTTCAGGAATTCCTCGGGAAATCCTTCAGGAATTCATCGGGGGATTCCTTTAGGAATTCCTCGGGAGATTCTTTCAGGAGTTCCTCGGGGGATTCCTTCAGGGATTCCTCGGGGGATTCCTTCAGGAATTCCTCGGGGTATTCCTTCAGGAATTCCTCGGGGGATTCCTTCAGGAATTCCTCGGAGGATTCCTTCAGGAATTTCTCGGAGGATTCCTTCAGGAATTCCTCGGAGGATTCTTTCAGGAATTCCTCGGGGGATTCCTTCAGGAAATCCCTGTGAATTCCTCCAGGAATTCATCCGGGGATTCCTCCAGGAATTCCTCCGGGGATTCCTCCAGGAATTCCTCCGGAGATTCCTCCACGAATTCCTCCGAGGATTCCTCCAGGAATTTCTTCGAGGATTCCTCTAGGAATTCCTCCAAAAATTCCTTCAGGGATTCCCCCAGGAATTCCTTCAGGGATTCCCCCAGGAATTCCTTCAGGGATTCCTCCGAAAATTCCTTCAGGGATTCCTCCAGGAATTCCTTCAGAGATTCCTCCAGGAATTTATTCAGGGATTCCTCCAAAAATTTCTTTCATGGTTCTTCCTGGAATTCCTTCGAAAGTTCCTCCAGGAATTCCCTCGGAAGTTCCTCCAGGAATTCCTTCGGAAGTTCCTCCAGGAATTCCTTCGGAAGCTCTTCCAGGAATTCCTTGGAAAGTTCCTCCAGGAATTCCTTGGGAAGTTCCTCCAGGAATTCCTTGGGAAGTTCCTCCAGGAATTCCTTCGGAAGTTCCTCCAGGAATTCCCTGGGAAGTTCCTCCAGGAATTCATTGGGAAGGTCCTCCAGGAATTCCTTGGGAAGTTCCTCCAGGAATTCCTTCGGAAGTTCCTCCAGGAATTCCTTCGGAAGTTCCTCTAGGAATCCCTTCAGGAATTTTTCCGAAAATTCCTCCAAGGATTGCTCCAGGAATTCCTCCAGACATTCCTTCAGGAATTCCTCCAGACATTCCTCCAGGAATTCCTTCAGACATTCCTCCAGGAATTCCTTCAGACATTCCTCCAGGAATTTGTTCAGACATTCCTCCAGGAATTCCTTCAGACATTCCTCCAGGAATTCCTTCAGACATTCCTCCAGGAATTCCTTCAGACATTCCTCCAGGAATTCCTTCAGACATTCCTCCAGGAATTCCTTCAGACATTCCTCCAGGAATTCCTTCAGACATTCCTCCAGGAATTCCTTCAGACATTCCTCCAGGAATTCCTTCAGACATTCCTCCAGGAATTCCTTCAGACATTCCTCCAGGAATTCCTTCAGACATTCCTCCAGGAATTCCTTCAGACATTCCTCCAGGAATTCCTTCAGACATTCCTCCAGGAATTCCTTCAGACATTCCTCCAGGAATTCCTTCAGACATTCCTCCAGGAATTCCTTCAGACATTCCTCCAGGAATTCCTTCAGACATTCCTCCAGGAATTCCTTCAGACATTCCTCCAGGAATTCCTTCAGACATTCCTCCAGGAATTCCTTCAGACATTCCTCCAGGAATTCCTTCAGACATTCCTCCAGGAATTCCTTCAGACATTCCTCCAGGAATTCCTTCAGACATTCCTCCAGGAATTCGTTCAGACATTCCTCCAGGAATTCCTTCAGACATTCCTCCAGGAATTCCTTCAGACATTCCTCCAGGAATTCCTTCAGACATTCCTCCAGGAATTCCTTCAGACATTCCTCCAGGAATTCCTTCAGACATTCTTCCAGGAATTCCTTCAGACATTCCTCCAGGAATTTGTTCAGACATTCCTCCAAGAATTCCTTCAGACATTCCTCCAGGAATTCCTTCAGACATTCCTCCAGGAATTCCTTCAGACATTCCTCCAGGAATTCCTCCAGGGATTCCTCCAGGAATTCCTTCAGACATTCCTCCAGGAATTCCTCCAGGAATTCCTCCAGGAATTCCTCCAGGAATTCCTCTAGGAATTCCTCCAGGAATTTCTTCAGGGATTCCTCCAGGAATTCCTTCAGGGATTCCTCCAGGAATTCCTTCAGAGATTCCTCCAGGAATTCCTTCAGAGATTCCTCCAGGAATTCCTTCAGAGTTTCCTCTAGGAATTCCTTCAGGGATTCCTCCAGGAATTCCCTCAGGGATTCCTCCAGGAATTCCCTCAGGGATTCCTCCAGGAATTCCTTCGGAGATTCCTCCGGGAATTCCTTCAGGGATTCCTCCGAGAATTCCTTCAGGGATTCCTCCGGGAATTCCTTCAGGGATTCCTCCGGGAATTCCTTCAGGGATTCCTCCAGGAATTCCTTCAGGGATTCCTCCGGGAATTCCTTCAAGGATTCCTCCGGGAATTCTTTCAGGGATTCCTCCAAGAATTCCTTCAGGAGTTCTTCCAGAAATTTCTTCAGGACATCCTTTAGCGATTCATTCATAAAATCCTCAAGGCATTCCTCCAGGCATTCCCTCAGGGATTCATCCAGAAATTTCTTCAGGGACTCCTCCAGGAATTCATTCCGGAATTCTTCCAGGAATTCCTTTAGGGAATCCTCCAGGAATTCCTTCAAGGATTCTTTTACAAGTTCCTCCAGATTCCTTCAGATTATTTTAGAACATCCTTTAGAGATTCCTCCAGTAATCCACCCGAAACACCTTTAGGGTTTCTTTTAAGAATTCCACCACAAATTCATTCAGGGATTCCTTAGTTAATTCCTATAGGAAGGGAAACGAAAAAAAAATGTACGGGTTGGTATCGATTTTCTTAATTATTACATTGTAAAAACTCCAAACGGATTTGGAAAATTTACGCATTCAATATGCCAAGCGAATCGTTTGAGTTGTTTACAACCTGTTTTTTTTATTCTGCAAAGTTCCTATTCGATTTGGCTTCCCTAGGTCCAAGATACAAATAAATATTTACGGTTGTTTGGTGGAGACGCACGATCTCCGCAGAAACGTGCGTACGCTCTTCATAGCTATTTCTCAATTTTCACCGTCGTCAGCTGTTGTGGCTTTCCCGTACGACATTGGTGTCAAAATTCATCAAATGTACGCAGCCAAAGCCGAACCGACGAGGGTCATGTTTCACCTTCTATGCTACTTGTGTATCAACACGTCTATTTTCAACTCACCCATTTCGACGGCCCATTTCATAATGGCGTGTGTGGTTTAGTTTGGCAGTGTCAAAATTTGACCATGACACTTATTTAGCCACTGACTGCCGTGACTTTCGAGCGCGTTTTCCCAGTTTTTTTTCTTTGCTTTCGTCGGCTTTCGGCAATGCATCACATCTCTGAACTTGCTTTGTGGGTGAGACTTTTTTTTATTCGTTGTCTCTCGCGACGAACGAAAAGGAAGCAACGTCCAGTCAAACATCACAAAGACTGGCACTGTTTTTTCTCTCTTGGGGGTTAAAATTTCCCACTGGCCGAATTGTGACAACTTGTCATAGTCGTCGTCCCTGACTCGCAAGGAAAAGCTAGAAGTAAATCTTTCTTCTGGGTTCCCTTTCGAAGGAAAGGGAAAACTTCCAAACGTCGTAATTAATCTTTCCTTCACTCCGACCGACACTCGGTCGAATCAAAGGCGACACGGGAGAAATTACCGGAATCTCCGAAAGGTTCTTTGTGGAAATATCTTTCCAAATTTAGTGTCATCCACTCTCGCGCGTGCAATCGAATCAAGTGCTGCAGCCAATCGTCACTCCAAACGACCAAAGTGGCTCTAGACCAATTCTTTATTCTGTATGTCTCATTGCATATGCACGTTTCGTTTAGAAGAATAATGAACCGCTAAAAGATGCAACCGTTTGGCAGCTGACCTGTCACTGCTGTTTCGAGATTTGAGTGCACATGCATAACATGATCAATCTAGCGAGTTTCCTTGTTTACGATATGCAAAACACGATCATAAAATGTGGAATCGGGTGTCATAATGATGAATTTATGAATTGGTGAGCTCGTTCCATACTATTATTCTTAAGAAAATGTTCCTAAGGTGGTCATTTTATTGTGTAAACGAACGAGATTCATTTATATCCCATAGAAACACTCAAAACAGCATTTCGCTACATCCTCTTGGAAGCACCGGCATAAATCTCTCCCGAACCGATTGTGTGCGAAAATCACGCCCGCCAAAAATCAAAGCAAAGTCGATCAAGGTTGTGCGATTTTCCCACCCCAAACCGAAAGCAATTTTCCCTGGTGATCATAAATCGCCCAGATCGTTATTGAATTTTTAGAATAACAAAAACAAACCGCCCCATTTCTGGCCATGTTCCCCCTTTTCTGAGCAGCACCACAATGTGCTTCTCCTTTTGGAATCTCTATTTTCAAAAATCACATTTCCAAATGGGTTGTTGAATGCAAGCATGTTTCCAATTTCTCCTCAGTCCTCGCCCGCCAACACCAAACCGCATTTCGGGTGTCGACCGGGTGGAACCGCTTTTCCTGTTGCTTACGATGATCTTTTGATTTAGTATGTCGTAAACGCTAGAGAGCGTTGTAAGTAGCACGCAGAACGCACTACTGAATCACTCGAATTTTTACCACCGCCGCCTTCGCCACCAGATAGAGAGGAATGCTTTATGGGGGTAGGGCCCCCACAACTAGTTATTGTGCTTCCTGTTTTAACATTCGTGTACACACAAAAAAAACCTTATCAGTATGCACGTGGAATGGATGCTAGGTTTCCATTGCTTACCATGAAAATGTCTTTCTTATTTGGATAAATCTGTAAGAGCTTCAACCGATTTTGCAATAGCTTGTGGAAATTTACACCTTGTTGATGTTGAAAATTTCATGAACATTTTCATCTGTGCATGTCGCTACCTACGCACAATACACGCAGTTTGTTCTCCTGCGCGCCTAACCTAGCCACGTGGATTGCATGTGGAATCTTTCTCCGTTTCTTTGATGCTGGATATTTATTTTAATAGGTCTGGCTTGCGCGCCCAGAATAGATTTGGACATAGTATAATTTTAGAAACACAAATTAGGAAAATTAGAACGAATGGTGTAAACAAACCATCGCACCGTTTACCGTACCGAATTGAAAGTGAGTTTTTCAGGGAAATATTTTTGAAAAAACGAATTTGGCTTCCCGGAGGATTTCACGAAAATAATTCCTTTACAGTATTTGATTAGCAAAACAATCGTCTAGCAATATTGATATTTTTGTCATAAGGAAACATCCCAGCCAACCAATTTACACGGATAATGAAGTTTATTACCGGGTTATACGTACTCTTATACGTGGAAGTTCCATTACTTAAGATGCAGCAAGAGTAGCTTATGCGCACAAAAGCGTAGGAAGTGTAGAATTAGCAATATGTAGTAAAAATACACAGAAAAAAAAAACAAAAATGGAGGCGATATACGTGCATTGGTGGGTTGAAGCGATATCTTATACGATTTACGGTGTGCACTATTGCGATGAAATTTGTAATTCTAGAAACACAATGCCAATATTAAAAAAAAACTATTCTTGTCATCCCAGTGTCAGTCACTTTTTTATGAAACAGTCTGATTCATTATCATGACATTTCAACTGACCTCACTGTTTGTGGGGATACCTACGCAGTGCAAATTTGGAACTGGAGGAAAAACGACGACACTACCACTTCCTGGCAAGCGCTGCTCATTTTTAATAATCTGGACAGCGAAACCAAATGAGATTAATTTCTAACCACAGACAAATAGACGTATCACTTGGAACAAAGTATGATTAAAATCATCATCACTAAAGTATAATCACCCCAAGCAACCAAAAGTTCGGATAGAATAGCATGTTTGGGCTTAATCAGCTATTCGAAGGAAGATGAATAGCATTCTATTCAGCTCACTTTTTAAGTAATTAACCGAACTTGAGTAATTCACAAAAAGTACACTTGTGTCGCTGAAAGGAACGCTATTCAGCTTATAAATAAGCTTAAAAAAATGAAAAAAAAAATGCGCTTAGTCCTCAAAAGTAATCTATTATTATGAGACATTACATTAGTACATGTGTAATCCAAATTGACTAATACCTTGAAATAATTTTTAATGTTTTTTACTTACTTACTGAGAATTGAACTCGGGTTCTCCTCGTTGAAAGCCGGCACCTAACCACTACTCCATGTATGTGTTGTTAGGCACTGCGGGATTTTACTCAATGTGCTGCTATCATTTAGTAGAGCTCAATCAGGTTCGCGTGTGAACTTTCTCTGAACCTCAAGCCGAAGGTTCGAAAGAAGTTTACGTGGAACTTCTTGTGAACTTACATAGTTTGACATTTTCAGTTTGTTTTGGTTCATAATTGAAACAAGTGCAAAGCAATAAATTAGTGCCAGTGCCAATCATTCAGAAAAGTTTATAAGTTTTCAGTGACAACGATCGCGTCGATTACCGGCACGCTGGTGCGACATGTGAGACGGGGTTGAAACATCCAGCAAAGCTGGAAGACTTTTATCCGCAGCCGAAAAAACTCCGGAGGAATCCTGGGCAGAACAGTTTTCCGCTGCGGGGGCAGCCTTTGAGCCTCACAATACGGGTGCTTTGGGTTGATTACAAGTTAAGTATGTTGAAATATTACAGTGAAACAAAGTGTACTTGTGAAATTAACACAAGCTGTGGCTGCTGCGCTCGATTTCCGAGTGATTTAATTGAATGAGAACTTCTCCCCGGCCCCGCTGTCGCCGAAGTTCAAGTGAAGTTCACTTTTGGTACGGTTAATATTTATCTGAACTTTGAGTAGTAAGTTTAAAACAAGTACGAAACACGTTCGAAACGGAACTTTTCAAGTTGTTGGAATATGTCCAGAAGCACGCAAAAGTTCAACATGAGTTCGGTTAAATTTTAATTGAACTCTGCTCAAAAGTTCAAAGTAAGATTTTTCTGGACCTCTTTTCTACTTTAATGTCGTTTTGAAGAGAAGTCAAAAGCTTGTACGTACATGTACTTCCAAGTTTATAAACAATGCATGAGTAACTCTTTGGAGAATTAAGTTCAACGAAACCGGAATTGAAACAAAATTTGAACTTCTGAGTTTGTTCTTCAAGTGGAATCCGAACTTTAGGTTGCTTGGAATCTACTGATGGTAAAAATGCGTCAAAAACTCTCCGTCATTAACAACATACGGTACCGACGACAGCCTCGGTGTAAGCTGGAGCGACTGAAGGAACCGGAAGTCACCACCGCGTACGCGAAGAATCTCGAATCAGCGTTGCAGGTCGAGCTAAATGAAGCCCTAGAGGACTGATGAAGTACGATAAATGCGGCAGAGATCAACGTTGCCGAAAGAACGCTTGTTTTGGCGAAGAGTGTAGAGAGATTTCGCAAGACAAGACCGAAGGCGGTCATGCTGCAGCACGGAACTCGGCAGAACATGGAACAATATAAAAGAACGCGGTAAACCCCGCCTTTTTCGGGAGAAAAAGCGCAGCATGGAAGAAAAGGAGTGTGAGCAAATGGAACTTTGGTGCCGTTCATAAGAAACGCGGAAGTTTTACGCATCCCGCAAAGGCTTCGAGCCGTAACGGGTAGGGATAAGGACGGGAGCATCTCTAGATGGACGGACGTGAGGCGATCGAAGGGTCGAAGACATGTCACGGGACAGCGAGAGAAATGACTACATCAGTACAGCAGGGAGCAATAACGAGCAAACTCCCACATTGAGGAAGGTTAAGAATGCAATTCACCAGTTCAAGAACCATAAGTTAGCTGGTAAGGATGGTATCGCATCTGAACTCATCAAGATTGGCCCGGATAAGTTAATCTGTAGGAAAGGCTCATTTGCCTCATCTACAAAAAATAAGGGACAAGTTGGAGTCCGTGCGATCACTTTCGATCAATTCTGAATGCCGCCTGTGAATGGATTTATGAGAAGTTATTACTCTGGAAAGTGTTATGCGACGAGTCGGGCACAACAATCGGTCTACGATCTTCACGAAATCCGATCAATTTGCCTGTTTTGCGGATGACATGAATATTATTGAAAGAACACTTGCAACAGTGGCAGAAGTGTACAGTCGCACCTGAAACGTGAAAAAGCAGAGATCGGACTGATGGTGAAGGCGTCGAAAACGAAGCACATGCTGGCAGGCGGAACTGCGAACAGCAGGGCAAGTTTAGGTAGCAGTGTTACGATAGACGAGGGACACTTTTTTTTTGTCTGTATTAACGAGATTTTTAACCCTAGGCTAGTTCATCTCGGGACCCACGTTTTACTTCCCTTCCGAAGGAAGAACCCACATTTTGTGAGTATGTCGGGAGTGGGATTCGATCCCAGGTCCTCGGCGTGACAGTCTTGTGTTCTAACCACCACACCAGGTCCGCTCCGACGAGGGACACTTTTGTGGTGGAGGACGTGTACTTCGGATCTTTATTAACGGCAGACAACACCGTGAGTCGTGAAATACGAAGGCGCATCATCAGTGGAAGTTGGGCCTACTATGAGATCACATGTGATTGTATATTGATGATGAATGTTAGTTCCAAGAAACATCAGTTGATTCTCCAGGAAATCTGGCAATAACGCTGTTGCAACTATGGACGATGATGATTAACCTGGGCTTGTTAGGGGAATATCTGTAAATAAAAAGAAAATCGGGTTAAGTACGGTTCCTTTGAATTCCACTAAGAATTTGCATCCTTTGACAGATACGTATTTCGACCTCAACTGTAAGGTCGTCTTCAGTGTCTTGTACTTGACTCGACTCAAGTACAAGACACTGAAGACGACCTTACAGTTGAGGTCGAAATACGTATCTGTCAAAGGATGCAAATTCTTAGTGGAATTCAAAGGAACCGTACTTAACCCGATTTTCTTTTTATTTAACTATGGACGGTCAATTAAGCTCAATTTAAAACTAGATTGGGATATGTCACTAATTTCAGCATGTTGTTGGTGAGCTCGTTCCATGTTTGTCTATTACATTTTGCGTACGTGTCCAGAACTGAAATTGGTTCTTCGCCTACTTGGCATTACGTCTCCACAAGACAGACTCAGCTTAATGTTCTAAGAGCACTCCTACAATTGTTAACTGAGAGCTGTCTTTCCCAATTATTCCTGTTTTGCATTCGTATATCGTGTAGCAGGCCGCCCAGAGTCAAAGAAGTTACCATCATGTGATTATTATTGGCAGTTCCGGGAATCGAATCCAGTTGAGTTGCGTATGTGCAGGAGTCAATGTTTTCCAAGTTCAAGAAGATAGAGAAGCAGTTTGAAGTGCATTTTAAAAGTTCACTTTCCACGCGTAAGCCCAACTCGAATCGTTAATTTGTATTTCAAAGTAGTGACATACCTAGCATACTCAATACGGAAGCAAAACTGCGTTTCGCGCGCGCTATATTTAAACAACAGCGCAGCACATCGCGTTGTAGTCGTGATGCACCCAGGCTATCCCGGTTTCATCTTCATCAACAACGCTTATGGAAGATCGGAGTGATCCGATCACACCGTGCAAGCGCAGCCCAGCAGCCAGCGGTGCGACGATGCATCGCGACGCGCCGCGAATTGGCTCCTATTTTAGAAAATAGAAATGATGTAAATTCGCGTGCTCGCGCGTGAATGTTCTTCATCACTCAGCGCCGTTGGCAATAATCCTTTTCTCACTCACTAGGTGGTGGGTAGACGGCCCAGTAGTGGACTAGACTAAGTTATGAGCGTATTTTCTTGTGGTTTATTTTGTTTAGTGTATAATTGTAGGGATCTGTCTGCTAGACCGTACTCGGGCGAACCTGATGGGTTTCGGACAAGTGCGGTTCTGCTTTCGATCAGTACGGATAAGTACACGGTGTCCATGGTGCGCAAAGGCCAACTGACACAGCTGGAAATTAGTTACGGCATGTGCAAAGCACATGTAGATCGATTAGAGATCGGCGCGATTATTTAAAGCTATGTTCATTTAGAATCCGGAATGACAAAATCACGTATATCTTAGGGATGGAATAACAAACATAAAAGGTGAGGCCTCAAAACAAAGGTTATTTATTGTACTTTCATGGAAAAATATCATTGAAATTATTTATTTTTATTTTTCACACATTTTCTCACTTTTTCAGTGTTGACCTCTCTAAAAATCTGCACAACGGTGGTAAATTTTAGCAACAACCCCTTCCGCACGTTTGTTCAACAATCAGGTCATCTATGCAGTGTCCTGAGTGCCTTGACTAGTCTGACTAGGATTCCCAAGAAAAATTGCCAAACTTTTTTTTATTGCGAAATGAGGGGCAATTCAGTGAATTGAGAAAACGCGAAATTTGAGTGTTTTTTCGTTGATAAACACTACCCATCTGTGACGATACCAATGAACGTCTCCGGCTGTCATGGCAGCTCATCAAAATAGGTAAAACCTCTACATATCCCTTGTGTGCGTTTTTGAAAAGCAGCACGCGATTCTTGAGGCTGTCATCCTTGTATGAATTGGTTCTCATCATCTTGTTGCGAAAAATCCATGCCCAGAGTTCGAACTTCTTGCCAAATCTTCAAATTCAAAGCAGATTTATCAATGAACCCAAGCTTTTTTCTTCCGAGGACACTTTCTTATGCCATGGTTAACAACATCTGTGCACATAACACATAATGGTTTTGACGATATTAACATTTTTCGCGACTGTCGTACCTGACCACGCTAAATTTTCAACGTGTTTGTGCAAGATTTTTTTCCTCCTCTTGTCTTCAATCTGAAATAACTTTTCACTCGTTGCAAGAAAATCGATGAAATTTTCACCATTCAAAGAGGATTAGTGTATGATCAGAGTGCTGCAAAAGAATGATGATTATGTTCATTGAGAGCGCCACTAGAAAATGTGACATGATTCCGGATTCTAAGTGAACATAGCTTTATCCATGTTAATTAAATGTTCACCACATCCCGATTTAGAGGGGCGCAAAACACGAAGTCGGTTGCCAACAGTAACATTATTGCTAGTGCAAACATTTTCCCTAGTGTAATGAAAACCATTTGCAATGGAGGATTAGGTTGACAGGTTGAAATTGCGTTTCATTGAGATAAAGATATCCTTTGGAATGTAAAGGTATTTGCATGACCTCTGAAAGATCTAAACGGCGAAACGGCCGTTTTCACCTTCACATCCCATAGAGGATAATCGTGAAATATTACTCAAAGTTTATGTTAACGACACTTGGATTATAGGCATAATAAGTTTAATAAGCGCTTACGTTGCGTTTTGCAACAGGTGGTTGCATCGAGGTTGAGCAATCAATTTTGCAGGCATTTATGCGAAAGTTAAGAAAATAACATAAAAGGAGCTCACCAATATTCTATCGTCGCTTTTCAGGTACTCCATGTGACTATTATCGCACATCAATTTCAAACAATGACCATCCATTATCCGTCTTGCACAGAAATCTGAGTTGTACCTTTACAAGGGAAGTAAAGCTGTAGTTTAAATTTAAAAGGACTAAAGGACTAAAAACTACGTGAATAGAACTAAAAGGATGTTGATTCAATAATACAAGTGTCCGCTTGTAAACCGATGTTCGTCTTCTTTTCCGGCATCCACCCACGATCCTCTAAGTTAGCACCTCTAAACCATTAGCTCTGGATGGACTTACATAGATTGGCTTTCGTTTTCCGTCCAATTAAACCGAAATCCGCTTTCGGATCGCCTAGCCACCGCGCGCACCGTGCCCGACGGGCTAGGTAAGTGGCGTCCTATTAATAAGCAGCAAGACAGCTGCCAGATCGTGCCAAATTACGTGTGTTTCGGTAGGTATATGCCCGTCGTTGGTCGTCGGTCGCATCGCCGCAAGTCATTAGGATTACATTTTTCAAACAAATAAGGAATAATGCACCGTAAATTACTAGGACGACGACGAACCCGAGCAAAAATAGATCTTACGATGGTAGATGACCACCACCGGGCAGCAAATTTATGAATCCATGCATCTATTTCGATTCGATGTTGATCGGTTCGACTGGTGGAAGACGCGACGCACATTTGCGCAAAATGTCACGTGACCACAAGTGCAATGAACTTGTGTGGTGCACGGAGCTACTTAGCTACAGTGTTGGTCAAAATGTTTGAAGCTTTTTCTAGACAAAATCCAAACATAATCAACATCAGTTATATTTGATAAACCTCAGAACAAAGTAAGAAAAATTAAAAAGAATAATAACGCTGGATTCATGAATAAGAAGTCATGGAATAGAACACTGTACGTCTCATACTAGCATGACTACATATCATAATATTATGATACATAGGATGCTTTTTATTAACAATAAAAGCCATTTTTTCAGAAAAAGAAATGAGCACAAACAGTGCTATTCATAAAATAGCACCTTGGCGCCGAGACATGGAACTTTCTCGCTCAGTCACGAAACCATGACCCTGATTCATGAAAATATGACACGACATCATTAAAATGACTGAAATATCTGAAATCATGAATCAGAATAAATACATTTTTGTACTGCAAACTTGCTTTTTTTGTGTCTCAGTTCAAAAGGTATCGGACATTCGGCGGTACCTGACAATGTTTCAAAACGAATTAAAATGACATTGACGAAATGCCAGCAATGTATAAATGCAGGGCTGTTACAAAATCGTCGATTTGGAAACCGCAAAATCAGCACCAAGGCATTGGAATTTGCACCGAGCTCAACAAATCCGCACCGGTACAAAAACGCAAAAATGCTGAATCAACTCATATAAAGCCAGAACTTTTCAGAGTAAATCAGAGCACTTTTATTGGTAAATTGATTTTTAACTATTATTAATCCATTACTTTAGGTGACAATTTCTACGTCACCAAAAGTATCAAAAATGTTGCAAACATTCTAAAGTTTTATAATTTGGAATAAAAAGTTTTGGATCAATAGTTCTTTGATTGCTTATCTATCAGAGTGTCTACTTTTTTACGATTATGGAATTTCCTGTTACCTGTAACAATTTCAAAAAAGGAACATACTTGGTGAAACCTTTGAAGTAATTTATAGTTAACATTATGGTAGCAATCCTGAGAAAAGTCGGGAGTAATTCCCAAAAGATCGTTCGGGAGAAACTATTTGAGAAATTTCTGCATTACTTTCAGCAGAAACTTATTTTGTGAAGATATAAATGAAGTAATACTGGAGTTTCTGATGGAAAGATGGTGTGTTTTTTTGGAAAATCAGTGAAGATTTCGGCAAACATGTTCTCAGTCTTAGGATTCCGAAAGCTTAAACGAATTTTTCAAGTATTCTGTTGAAAATCATCCAAAAATTCCACCAATACCCCTTTAATAAATGTACCCGCGACGCCCCTCTCAACAAGTGCTCTGATTGGAAATCAAAAAGAAATTTTACCATGGCTACAAAATTTTAAGTAGGTATTTTGAGAACAATTTAATCAGACTTTTGGCAACAAAAAAACTACCGTAAACTGGGGTGTAGTTGATCTGTGGGGTGAACCTGATCAATCAATTACCCGCGGATATTGACTTTCCAGCAAGCATTCGCAATCCAACGACGTAACATTAAAATGAAATGGTAACTTCCTTGAAAGTCGATATCCGTGGGTAATTGAGTGGTCAGCTTCGCCCCACTGGTCAACTACACCCCAGTTTACGGTACTCAACAGAAGATCCACTCATAACCAATTCAGGAGTTTTGTCAATTCCGTCATTCTAAAACAATGATCTATGATTAATGTGCTATGCATAGTCTTTCCAAAGCTTGTTCCATGAAATTCTCTGAGAATGCAACCATCAGTCTCCAGAACGTCTTACCTGTATCTTTTTTTGGAATTTCATAAATTTCACGACGTACTGTGTCAGAAAATCAATCATATTGATTTTTGCAACACACACAGTCTATAAAACTAATATATAACATAATACTAATATATAATATATAACGAAATTCTGTTAAAATTGACTACGAAATTACATCAAATATTTCCCCAAAATTTCCGGTAGAGGTTTTTTTTTGCGAATGCTACAAAAAACAGCTTTTACAAACACCAAGAAGCGCCAATAAATATTTCAGAAATATCATGATTATGAGTCATGATGTCATGACATTAAAGATGATTGTCATAAATATTTCTTACCATTTTCATAATAAAAATAGTCATGGTTGCCAAAGGTGTTACGACAAACCAATGCTTGCTTTCATTTGTCAAACATTGTGATTTTGAGTCATGTAACCATGTCGGTGAGTCATAAAAACGTAAAGCAGCGTCATAAAATTATGTATCCTAAACAAACGGGTACAGGGCATTATTGTTTATGCCCAGTCTGATTGGTAGCGATTCTCGGTAAGACAATGAAGTATTCGTGTTGTTTTAGAACTCTAAATTAATAATTCACAATGTGTTTGTAGTGGTAAGTTTTCAAAACCGTACTGTGAAGAAAGAACTTAGTTGAGCAATATCTGCAGCAGGAGAACTGCGTTTGTTTTTTATGCAAAATTAATAACTTCCAGAGAAGATATTTTTTTTCTTCATGTACCATAACATAACAGGCACGGTAAAGGCTGGGTACGCTGCGCAATTCAGATCCCATTGTGATCCACTAGCCTCTGCCCAGCAACTCCTATCCCTACCTCCACGCGGTACCGGCCGGAAACTATGAGCAACCTTAGGGAAGATCGGGTAACCAACCCCGGTGGGACCTTTGGTCGTAGGCTGACAGGGAAGGGGGGGTTTGCTTCGGCAAACCTGAGCGTCTGTTCTCCAGGAGGAGCGGCTCACAACAGCGTCTGATCCCCATGTTAGGGGCGGCTGATCTACGTCCGAGTGCCAGGGAAGGACTCTAAGCTCAACTGTGCACTATGGTCCTCCGGAAAGTAGGGGGTTGGTGTCAGGCCCTACGAGCCAGCCGTAAAAACCCATTGTAACGGAAAATCAGCAACAGAATAATACGAACCGAGACCAACGGCAACGACCCCAGCGAACAAAAAGGACTTGCGATTGGAAACTCGGTACGTGGAACTGCCGATCTCTCAACTTCATTGGGAGCACCCGCATACTCGCCGATCTACTGAAGGACCGCGGGTTCGGCATCGTAGCGCTGCAGGAGGTGTGTTGGACAGGATCCATGGTGCGAACGTTTAGAGGTAATCATACCATCTACCAGAGCTGCGGCAACACACGCGAGCTGGGAACAGCTTTCATCGTGATGGGTGATATGCAGAGGCGCGTGATCGGTTGGTGGCCGATCGATGAAAGAATGTGCAGGTTGAGGATCAAGGGCCGATTCTTCAACTTCAGCATAATAAACGTGCACAGCCCACACTCCGGAAGTACTGATGATGACAAGGACGCATTTTACGCGCAGCTCGAACGCGAGTACGACCGCTGCCCAAGCCACGACGTCAAGATCATCATAGGAGATTTGAACGCTCAGGTAGGCCAGGAGGAGGAATTCAGACCGACGATTGGTAAGTTTAGCGCCCACCAGCAAACGAACGAAAACGGCCTACGACTCATTGATTTCGCCGCCTCCAAAAATATGGCCATACGTAGCACCTTTTTCCAACACAGCCTCCCTTATCGTTACACCTGGAGATCACCACAGCAGACGGAATCTCAAATCGCCCACGTTCTGATTGACGGACGGCACTTCTCCGACATTATCGACGTCAGGACCTATCGTGGCGCCAACATCGACTCCGACCACTATCTGGTGATGGTCAAACTGCGCCCAAAACTCTCCGTCATCAACAATGTACGGTACCGGCGACCGCCACGGTACAACCTAGAGCGACTGAAGCAACCGGATGTCGCCTCAGCATACGCGCAGAATCTCGAAGCCGCGTTGCCAGACGAGGGCGAGCTCGATGAGGCCCCTCTAGAGGACTGCTGGAGTACAGTGAAAGCAGCCATCAACGACGCAGCCGAGAGCACCATCGGGTACGTGGAACGGAATCGACGGAACGAATGGTTCGACGAAGAGTGCAGAACGGTTTTGGAGGAGAAGAACGCAGCGAGGGCGGTAATGCTGCAGCAAGGGACACGACAGAACGTGGAACGTTACAAACAGAAGCGGAAACAGCAGACCCGCCTCTTTCGGGAGAAAAAGCGCCGCCTGGAAGAAGCGGAGTGTGAAGAAATGGAACTGCTGTGCCGTTCCCAAGAAACACGGAAGTTCTATCAGAAGCTCAACGCATCCCGCAGCGGCTTCGTGCTGCGAGCCGAAATATGCAGGGATAAAGACGGAGGCCTCTTGACGGACGGACGTGAGGTGATCGAAAGGTGGAAGCAGCACTTCGATCAGCACCTGAACGGCGTGGAGAACGTAGGCACGGGAGCCCACGGCAACGGAAGGAACGACGACGCCAGTGCAGCGGAGGACGGAAATGAACCAACTCCCACGCTGAGGGAAGTTAAGGATGCCATTCACCAGCTCAAAACCAACAAAGCAGCTGGTAAGGGTGGTATCGCAGCTGAACTCATCAAGATGGGCCCAGAAAAGTTGGCCACCTGTCTGCATCGGCTGATAGTCAGGATCTGGGAAACCGAACAGCTACCGGAGGAGTGGAAGGAAGGGGTAATCTGCCCCATTCACAAGAAAGGCGACCATTTGGAATGTGAGAACTTCAGGGCGATCACTATTTTGAATGCTGCCTACAAAGTGCTATCCCAGATCATCTTCCGTCGTCTGTCACCTAAAACAAATGAGTTCGTGGGAAGTTATCAAGCCGGCTTCATCGACGGCCGGTCGACAACGGACCAGATCTCTACCGTACGGCAAATCCTCCAGAAATGCCGTGAATACCAGGTCCCAACGCACCACCTGTTCATCGACTTCAAAGCGGCATACGATAGTATCGACCGCGCAGAGCTATGGAGAATCATGGACGAAAACGGCTTTCCTGGGAAGCTGACTAGACTGATTAAAGCAACGATGGACGGTGTGCAAAACTGCGTAAGGGTTTCGGGTGAACTATCCAGTTCATTCGTATCTCGCCGGGGACTGCGACAAGGTGACGGACTCTCATGTCTTCTCTTCAACATCGCGCTGGAAGGTGTGATGCGACGAGCCGGGCTCAACAGCCGATTTTCACAAAATCCGGTCAATTTGTGTGCTTTGCGGACGACATGGACATTATCGCTAGAACATTTGGAACGGTGGCAGAACTGTACACCCGCCTGAAACGCGAAGCAGCAAAGGTCGGACTGGTGGTGAATGCCTCAAAAACAAAGTACATGCTGGTAGGCGGAACCGAACACGACCGGATCCGTCTGGGTAGTAATGTTACGATAGACGGGGATACTTTCGAGGTGGTGGAGGAATTCGTCTACCTCGGATCCTTACTGACGGCTGACAACAACGTGAGCCGTGAAATTCGGAGGCGCATCATCAGCGGAAGTCGGGCCTACTACGGGCTCCAGAAGAAACTGCGGTCGAAAAAGATTCACCCACGCACCAAATGCACCATGTACAAAACGTTAATAAGACCGGTAATCCTCTACGGGCACGAGACATGGACCATGCTCGAGGAGGACCTACAAGCACTCGGAGTTTTCGAGCGACGCGTGCTAAGAACGATCTTCGGCGGTGTGCAGGAGAACGGTGTGTGGCGGAGAAGGATGAACCACGAGCTCGCTGCACTTTACGGCGAACCCAGCATCCAGAAGGTGGCCAAAGCCGGAAGGATACGGTGGGCAGGGCATGTTGCAAGAATGCCGAACAACAACCCTGCAAAGCTGGTGTTTGCAACGGATCCGGTTGGCACAAGAAGACGTGGAGCGCAGAGAGCACGATGGGCGGACCAGCTGGAGCGTGACTTGGCGAGCATTGGGCGTGACCGAGGATGGAGAGCGGCAGCCACAAACCGAGTATTGTTGATTATGTCTTGTCTTAATGATGTGGAACAAATAAATGTATGTATGTATGTACCATAACATTATTTGAGTAACCAGAGCTAAGAATCATCAAAAAGTAATTGTAATTAGGAGCGGCCACAATCTTAAATTAAAGAAAAATATCATTATGAAATCATAAATGATAAGCACAAGTTCCATAAAAAGGCTCAGGGTTCATACACTTTTGTCATTGTACTAGAGTACATGCGGCATGCTATTATGATTCAGTTTTCCACATTTTACCTATGAAACCGGAATCATTAATGACAAGAACTATTTTCATGAAGAAGGCTTAAGATTTTTCGTCTTGATTTATACTTGCAGCATGATATTATGACTGTTTAAAACTTTTTGCCGATGGAACCAACTTCATAAAAGACTGACACTAGTTTCATTAATAAGCCTTATAATTTCATAACCTTGCATCATGTTGCACAATACCTGCGGGCAACTAGTGTTTCAAGTGAAAAAGTTTAGTAAAAGTTCTAAATTTTTCACACATTTAGTCAGTTTCGGGTTTCAGATTTTTACCCGTTCAGTTCAGTCATGACTCCAGTTGGCATACTTTGTTAAAGGTTTTATTTTATTTGTGTTTCTGTTATAAAGAAGAGAAATGTACGAAAATATCTTGTTTTATATGTTTTAGTAAATGTATCCCTTTTCGTCATTTGAGCATTTGTAGTGCTTCGGAATAAAATAGGCTCATGAAATGTATCCACAATTTCATTGGCTAATTTCTTGACATTTTAGGCAATGATCAACTAAAAGTGAAGCAAATCGTTCCTCAACAGGGACATCAAAATGTAGACGGTTTATATGAGATCTCGAAACAGATGGCTCAATTACGATTAGAATTTCTAGGTCAAAACAAGCTATGAATGCAGCAACAGATGCTGCGAACTAGAGCGTGAACTTCCATACAAAATACAACCACAGGATAGACTGATGGACCCAAGCAAATTAATGAAACTTTATCATCATATAGTCGGAAATTGTTATTCATTAGGGTAAAAGGGCATATTTATGTATAGTGTTGTATGACGTATCAATTTGTGATGTTGTCTTACTGTGCATTTGTAGCGTACTGTTTCATTTTTCGTGGCTGAGCGCCAAGCGAAACATAAAACAGAGCATTTGTAAGGTGTTCCATATTGTTCTAGTAATAACTCCATGATATCATGACCCAACTTGCTACTCTTTACCATTCGAAATTATAATCAAATAACAGACAGATGCTTATACTTTCATAAACTTAGTTTATGATTCTAGTGTGTATGCTTCATGATATCAATAATCAAATTTCAGAAATAGAATTGTAAATGGCAGGCACTGAATTCATGAATAATACCTATGTTGTCATGAACTCAGTTCATGATTCCAGAAAAAAATCATAAATGACATCATTACTCAATTTGACACTGTTCACCATTGGAAATTGAAATAATAAATACTTTCATGAACTTAGTTCGCTATGCCAGAGGGTATGGTTCATGATATCATGACCCAACTTGACACTCTTCGGCAGATTCTGGAATCAAGAGTTATGCTTATAATCAATGATTATTTTGTGGTTCCAGAGTATATGATTCATATCATGACCCAAATGACAGTGAGTGAAGTGCGACTGCGGAGGAAAACGGTTCCATTGGTCGTGTCCGATTCCAGCATTGATTATTTTGTATGGAAGAATTTCCCAAACGTATTGACCGCCACTGTATTCCTAGAATGGTGATGCGCAAACAGCGCGACCATTCCCGGGCCGGGCAAGTGTCAACCTCAAATCGACTTCTTTTTGGTTGTTTAACGTGAACGGGAACGCGTTTTTAGAAGACGAATGCAGAATAGCTAAAATTACCTTTACGCGAAACTCATTACGACGACGACGGCCATCCATGAAAACACGGACGCATCGATATAGGAAAAGAACGGCATTATTTTGGTGAAGAGAAGAGTGAAACACATTTGAAGCACAGTCTCCGAGTGCGCGAACGTCATTCGCGAGACAGACGTTATGGGTGAATGCGATTTTCTCAGGACGACAGGCATTCTTGTTTGGCTTTATTAGCGGAAAACCTGGCGTTGGTTGGCAACAGCCGAAGCCGACGAACAACAGGTATGCGGTGTTGTTGCTGTTGTAGTAGTTGTTGCAACCAATGAACGAAACAGACAAGGTGAAAACAGCTGGGGAAATTCAGGTCGGTTATTGTACCGCGTAAGTACAATACAGTTGTTGTTTTTTATAACGGTAAATTTCCTTCTGTTTGGTAGCTTACGTGATTTTGGCAAAAACTAAAAGACCGGTGCATTTCTTGCAATGGCAGTACTGAAAATGATTATGTAATAAGATTTCTTCCCAACTAACATTTATTGTGAATGTAAACATCAACAAAGCGTCCTCAATACGGCTTGATGCTGAGTTACTGTGTTGTACATATGGACGGAAGCTTCTATGCAAGCCCTATACCAATGAATCTGGCGAACTTAATCAGCTTGTACATGCTGTGCGATCAGCTTCTATGCCACCTAGTCATAGCTCTTTTCTCGGCTCCTATGTAACCACTAACTGAACAACATCTTGAGAAGGCGCTTTTTCAGCCTTTTCGCAATTGTTAAATAATAGTTTTACGGCAAGGTTGCGACCATTCATTTGCAAAGATTTACATTCATTTGCTATTATCTCAGTTCAGAAGCATGCTATCGAAAAACAATGTATGGATGAATTTAACCTTGTAGTTTTATCTGAAAGTTTGCCAAATAACATTGGGGTCGCAAACGTATACCAAAGTCGTGAGCGAGCTGTGAAGGCATCTTTCCACAGCGTGAATATAATTTACATTCACCGCGTGGAGAGTTGCCTTCACAGCTCGCTCACGACTTTGGTATACGTTTGCGACCCCAATGTTATTCGGCAAACTTTCAGATAAAACTACAAGGTTAAATTCATCCATACATTGTTTTTCGATAGCATGCTTCTGAACTGAGATAATAGCAAATGAATGTAAATCTTTGCAAATGAATGGTCGCAACCTTGTTTTACGGCATCCCCAAATTAAACGATTAAATATAATTAGGTTATGGATACCGTGACGCAATACATGTGGAACTGGAATTATCACTTTTAAAATTGAATAATTAAAGTACTTGCCGCTACTTGGAATCGAACTCCCGATCTCCGTATCCACTGGTCCCGATGATGTCCTCGCTGCCACACTGCTATATATAAATAACATAGAAAATAGCCCGATTTGTTTTACTCCAGACAAGGCTTCATAATTGTGCCACAAGAAATCTTACCCAACTTCATCTTGTTGTAAAAGCTTGTGAAACGTCAAACGCAATAAAGTTTACATTGAACAAGCTGTGTGGTTGCGCAAACAGATTCTTCTTCACAGCTTCTAGCTGAAAGAGTGTTCTTTAAACGGCTACGAAGCGCTGCTGTTTTGTGTTTTGGCAACATTACAAAACGTACTGTATAAAAGCAGCTGTTGTAGTGGCTGGGACTCTTACTCGATTTGCACATCTTCCGGCAAATCTTCCGGCATTGAATTAAAGTGCAATAAAAGCAACCCAAATAATTTCACAGCACATACATAGATAGCTATAAAGAACTTGTGTAGTAGCTATATATCCCGCTTAAAGTTTGTTTTGACAATAATGTTTATATCCGACAAGCCGTGTTGGTAAATCAACATTTTCTTTATTACAGCTTCTAGCCGTAATGAAATCGCATAACGGCCTTTAAAGCGCTGCTGGTTTGGGGATTTGTCGGTATAACGAATTGTACTGTATAGTAGCAGCTGTTTTGTTAGTGGGGACTCCTATTCGATGTGTTCAAATTTTCACATCTTTCGGGAAATCTCCCGGAGTTGGAATACGGTGGAGTAAAGGCAGCCCCAGTGACAAGCAATGAATTTCTGAAAACCGAGTTTGGTAGCTGTATGATGCTTGTTTTGCAGTCGCGTATTAGCTTACGATTTATATTTGACTAACTTTCCTTTTATTCAGCGTTGACTGCTTTTACTCGATGGTTACACAACAGAAAGCAAATGACTGAAGCTTATAGCGCTGAAAATGTTAGTTGGGTTGGCAATTAAAAAGGATTTGATTAAAATTCTTACTCAATTTCTCTACAATCTAGAAGACCTTTTCAAACAACAATAAGAGCTCAATGAAAAGCATCTGTCTGTTATAATAAGCAAAGCGGTGGATTTTAGGCGTGAAAAAACGCGCGTCCTAAGAATTTGTCCATATCGATTGGTGAGCTCGTTTCATGTTATTTTACCGCAAGTTTACTTGTATATGGATATCGAGAATTATATTTCTTTTGATAAATTTGAAACAAAGCCAGCCTATTTCTGCAGAATATAGCCGAGATTCCAATAACAAGATGCCAACTTTGTTTTCTCAGGCTGATTTTCTTAGAGAATTATTATCGTGTTTAGATCACGATCACAATCATAACTCAATCTTTTACATACATCCATAGCTAGAAAAAATACATCAGGGAATAGAATCTGGAGATTCCTCCTGGAATTTGCGTCAAGAGACTCCTTCAGAAACTTCATATGGGGCTTTTTCCGGAAATTCCATATGAAGATTCCTTCAGGAACACCATCTGTAATGTTTAGAACACTCCGGTAATGTTTAGGTAATGCCGCAATCTAGGTAATCTAGGAGATTCCTCTAGGTAATCTAGCTGGGGTTGCCACCAGCAATTTATTCTGGGGATTCTTCTAGAGTCTAGAAAGTCCTTTAAGACACTCCAATAGAACTCTGTTTGTGGGTTCCTTCAAGAAGATCTACTGGGGATTCCTACCAAAAAATAAATAAATCTGGGAGTAATCATGGAATTCCTTCTGGAACTTTTTGCCGCGAAGCTTTTGAACGGCGAAGTGGATTGCCCAGATCTGTTGTCGCAGTTAGAATTTCGTATTCCTCAACGCGTGCTTCGGACTTCTTCCCTACTGCAGACCAGGTATCATCGTACAGACTACGGCTACAATGAACCGCTCACGTCTATTATTAGAGCTTTATCGGCGGTGGAGTCGGAATTCGAGTTTGGCGAGGCTTCCTACAAGTTTCGCAACAGAATTAGAAGATTAAGATGACCTTTTTTGATGACTGTTTTATATTTGTGTTGTAATTTTTACCTCTTAACATTCATGTAGACTTAACTGTCGGATGAATTATATTAAATAATAATAATAATAATAATAATAACTTATTCCAGGATTTTTTTTCGCCGGTTTCTGAGAGTTCCTCCATATTTCTTCATGGATTTCTTCTGGGGACTATGAATTACTGACTCTGAGCGCCCCTCATCCGAACATTCTGGGAGTCAGTCAAGGAATTTAATCGAAGTATTTTTCTCGAAACTCCTGGAAAATTTGAAGTGATCTCAAAAGGAAGTCTTGAAAGATCCTCAGAAGATCACCTCCTGGAAGATTCATAGGAAAAACTCAGGGAAGATTTCCATAACAAACTTCAGAAGAAACTCTATGAAAAGTATAAAAAACACTCCCTGGAGGATTCCCTAAAGACAGTCCTGAAGGAGGAAATTAAGGAGAAAATTCTGGAGAATTTCCAAAAAGGAGTCCGTTAAGATGTAATTTCCAGAATGAACACCAGAAAAAGCTTTTGGAGGAAATTAAGCAGAAAATTTAGGAAAATTTTCAGAAGGAACTTTTGAAAGAACTCCTGAAAGATCCTCAGAAAATCACCTCCTGGCAGATTCATAGGAATATCTCAGGGAAGATTTTCATAATAAACACCAGCGGAAACTCCAGGAAAAATCTCCTGGAGCATTCCCAAAAAAAGGTCCTGAAGAATATCCAAAACGAACTCCAAGAAGATTTTAAGAAGAAGCTTCTGGAGGATTCACAAAAAGGAGTTCTTCAAGATTAAACTTCCATTATGAACGTCAGGAAGAGCTTTTAGAGGAACATCAGTCAGCAGAGAATTCTGGAGAACTTCAGAAGGAGCTCCAGGAGGATTTCCAGAAGGAACTGGAGGAATCTCAAAAGGTAACCAAAAGATCACCTTGAAGATTTCTAGGAAAAACCTTTTGGAGATTTCCATAACAAACTCAAAAGGAATCTCAAAAAGAGCTCCTGGGGGATTCCCTAAGGAAAGTCCTGAAGGATTCCCACGACGAACTCCAGGAGGATACTGAGAAGAAGCTTCTGGAGGATTCCCAAAAAAAAAGAAGTTCTGGAAGATTGAATTTCAAGAACGAACAACAACAACGGGGATTATCAGCCGGAACTTCTGGAGGATTTTCAGAAGTAACTCCAGAAAGCACTTTTGAAAAAGAATTTTAAAAGGAACCAGTGAAAGAGTCACGTAAGATCTCCTCCTGGAAGATTCCTAGGAAAAAATCTTGGAAGATTTCCATAAGAAACGCCATAATTCCTTGAGAAATCTCAAAAAGAACTCCTGGAGAATTTCCTAAAGAATGTTCTGAAGAATTCCCACAATGAACTCCAGGAGGATTTTAAGAAAAAGCTTCTGTAGTATTCCCCAAATAGAAGTCCTGGAAGATTACAAATCCAGAATGACAGACACAACTTTTGGAGAACTATCACCCGGAACTTCAGGGGGATTTTCAGAAGGAACTCCAAGAGCATTTCCAGATGGAACTTTTGGACGAATCTCAAAAGCAACTCCTGAAAGATTCTTTCCTAGAAGATTCCTAGGAAAAACTCTTGGAGGATTATCATAAGAAATTCCAGAAGGAACTCCCCGTGAAATCTCCGAAAGATCTCCTGGAGGATTCCCTAAATAAAGTTCTGAAGAATTCCTGCAATGAACACCAGGAGGATTTTAAGAATTTTAATTTTACGAAGCCTCTGGAAGATTCTCAAATAGAAGTCCTGAGGTTTCTAGACAAACATTTAAAAAGGGTTGAAAAACCATTGCGAACTTAAGCTTCTCCCGACCCTCTTTGGAGTATTTTCATTGTTTCCAGCAATTTTTCTTCAAGAAGCTTGCAATGATTGTTCCGCCATTTCCACATGTTGGTCTAGACTTCCAGAGTGAACACCGAAAAGAGCTTCTGAAGGGTTATCAGCAGGAACTTCTGAGGAATTTGCAGAAGGAACACCAGAAGGACTTTCAGGACGAACTTTTGAATAAATCTCAAAAGGACTTCCTGAAAGATCCCCAGAAGATCCCCTTTTGAAAGATTCCTAGGAAAAACTCTTAGAAGATTTCCTTAAGAAATTGCAGAAGGGGCTCCTTGAAAAATCTCAATAAGAACTTCTGGAGGATTCCCTAAAGAAAGTCCTGAAGAATTCCCACAACGAACTGCAGAAGGCTTTTATGAAGAAACTTCTAGAGAATTTCCAAAAAGATTTCCAAATTGACTACCAGGAAAAGCTTCTGGAGGATTACCAACAGGACTTTCTAGAGAATTTCTAGAAAGAACTCCAGAAGGATTTCCAGAAGAAACTACAAATTTCCAAAACGAATCCTCGAAGGATTAAAAAAAAGTCTTGGGAGGTTTCCAAAAAGAACGCTTGGAGGAATCCAGAAGGATTTTCTATGGGTCTTCCGGAAGAAACTCCTGGCAGATTCCCGAATTGATTCCGGAAAATTTCTGTAAAATTTCTAAAGCCGGTTCTGTAGGGAATCCAGCAGAAACTCTTGAGGGAATCCAAGAACAACTTTATGGATGAATTCTGGAAGAAACTCCTACAGTAGTAAGTGGAAAGAACTCTCGGAGGAATCCCAGACAGACAAAATTTCTGGAAAAATTCCTGAAGGAATCGCAAAGTACCGTACACCGGGATCAAATAGAAACTTTGGGGGGAAAAACTTTTGAATGAATCCTAGAAAGAGCTTCAGTTGACAAAATCAGGAGGATCTGCTGAATATATCTCAGAAGCAACATCTCAAATATCTCTTGGAGGGGACAAAATCTCTTGAAGTCGAACCCTTGCATCTCAGCATGGTGTGATTAGAAAATCTGATTGATTCCCAGAAAGAACTCATGAAGAAATCCTGGAATAATCTTTCACTTTTTAGGTATCCAAACACTTCTTATGGAATTCCTATTGCGGAATCCTACGAGATTTTCTAGAGTGAAATGATTTTGGAGGAATCACAAGGCCTAAGGGAAATTCTGGAGGAACTTCAAAAGATCACATTGATAAATCCAATGAGATGTCCTTAAGCTATTCCAGGAGAATCTCCTAAAGAAATCCGTGACCGATTTCCTGAAGGAATTGCCAAAGAAAGTCATGTACCATTTCCTGTTCGAACTTCCCAAGGAAATCCCAAAGGAATTCCTTAAGAATCCCCGCAGCAATTTCTAATGGATTTTCTGGAGCAATTTTTGAAGGATATCAAAAGGAACATCTGCGCAACCCCCAGAAGAGTCTTCCAAAGCAACATTTTGACGGCCAATAGGTCTTGTAGAAGTTTTTTAACCGTCACAAAACCGCACACCTTTTATTTTGGTTTTATGGTGATTCTAAAAACCTCTTCTAGTCTATTTGACTAAAAAATGTTACTTGGGTTCTGAAGGTCAGTACAAGAAATTATCAACATTTGTTTGATGATTATATTTAATACATAAGTAATCATGTGATATAGATTTAAAATCCTGAAAATCTTAATATACCGGGAACAAAATCATTGCTTTCAGTAGGAAAAAAATGAGCGAAAAAACTTCCACTTACCTCCTTCTCTTCACCGTCGACTGGAGAATCTTGTCGCTCAGGATCAATATCCTGCAAAGACAAAACCGAAAAATAAAATCGTATCAGTAACACCTTCTTTCGATGTAACCCCCCTCTCCCTCTAGGACAAATACTGACCTCCATGTCGACGTGCACCAAACCGGTGGAGCGTCGCTTCTGACGTCTCCGTCTCTGGATGACCGCTTGCGTTGCCTGGGTACTACTACTACTGTTGCTGGTAGTGGTACCACTACTGCTGCCGCCGCTGGTGCCGGTGGTGGTGCTTCGGTTTTCGTTCTCCTTGTCATTCTCCTTGTTCTCCTCACTAGCCTTCTGGAGTCGGGCGGACCGCAGGTCGTTGCTAAGGCTGCTCGCCGTCAGCGATGAACCCAACTCCGGAGCCGACGTCGGACGAGATGCTGTTGAAAGGACACGACGGAGACACGAAATTTCAATGTTATGATTTCGAAGCAAGGGTATTTTCTTAACGATAAGTTCATTTGTATTCATCCAGCTTCTCTAGAAAAGAGTTCACTTTCCTTTAACACGGCACAAATGAGTTCACTAAGTGCACACCTTCATTTCACCATGAAGCAATGTACGTGTTCATCCGTTTGAAACAATACCAGTGTCCATCTTTTTTCCGTTTTATTTTTTTTTTCTATAAACACGGCACCGCTCAAACGCCAAATGTGTGAACTCGTGCAGAGGTCCATGACGAATGGACTTATCCACCGATGAACCGAATGCATCGCGGCCCGAGAATTTTGACACTAGAGCGGGGTCTTTCCAATTAGAATTGAACGATTCTGATTGGAAATGGCCCCGCTCTAGTGTCAAAATTCTCGGACCGCGATGAATTCGGTTCATCGGTGGATAAGTCCATAGACCTTTGCAAGAGTTCACTAATTTACTGTTTACATAAAATGAACTCGTTTCCATGGCCACCATTCAAAAGGAAAACCAGTGAATACGGGTATTGGTCGTTTCCTTATATATAGTTTGTGCGGTGCTGTGATTTCGAAAAATGAACTCGTTTCCATAGTCATGCATAATGTACAAACGCTGCTGTAGGATCAGTATAAATGTGGATGAACTTTTTCCATGTGAAATCTGCTGTTTCTTGATAGTTGACCTATCTCTATTCGTGCTAGGTGAACCACTTTGTCTGGCAAGTTCATTCACATTCATGCTGTTCCTTTAACCTATGGATCTCTGCATAAGTTCACAAATTTGACGTTTGAGCAGCGCCATGTTTACACAAAATAAACTCGTTTCCATGGCCACCTAGACCAAGAAAACAGCTACCTGAATCAGATTATATTGAATCTTATAGACCAATGCACGTGCACTTTTGAGCGTTGCCATGTTGCCCAGTTGGCCATTGAAACGAGTTCATTTTCTGTAAAAACGGCATCGCTCAAACGTTAAATTAGTGAACTTGACCAGAGGTCCTTTGGAATGAACCTATACACCTGTTCACCCGTTTGACTTTTGAACGGTGCCATTTTGTCTAGGTGGCCATAGACGAGTGCACCGATGAACTGAATTCATCGCGGTCCGAGAATTTTGACACTACAGCGGGGTCGTTCCCAATCAGAATTGTTCAATTCTGATTGGAAATCTTTCACTTCTGATTGGAAGCGACCCCGCTGTAGTGTCAAAATTCTCGGACCGCGATGAATTCAGTTCATCGGTGCACTCGTCTATAGAAACGAGTTCATTTTCTATAAACACGGCACCGCACGAACGTCAAATTAGTGAACTAGTGCAGAGGTTCATTCTTGATTTATCATTGTGTTCATTTCTAGTGAACCGGTGAACTTTTGCCATATTTATAACACTACATGCCGAACTGTTTTCATTTAGTCCATAGCATAAGTTCAAATTAACTGAATTTAAACTTCATTTGCAACTTACTGATAAAACTGCTACTGTCGCCGTTCTGCCTTCGTTGGGCCAACGAGGACATTGAAATACTATTAAGTTCATTTTGCTGCTGCTGCTGCTGTCGACTATGTGAGGAAGAATCCAGGGCAGTGACGGTACTGCTACTTGTGGCGTTGGAGGTAGGTGTACTGGTGGGCGCGGATGCGTCTTCCAGTTTAAACTATGGAGAAAGTATGGGAGAAGGAATCATTTAATGGTTTCATTTACGAAAAAAGACGATGAAATTCCAGCGTTTTGGCAGCTCCTACCAGAATGCAATGAAACGTTGTGGAAAGAATCCAGAAATCATTCTACATTTTGCTCCAGAGATGCCTCCAGTAATCCCCCCGAGATCTCCCCAGGAATTCCACTAGAAATCCCTCCAGAAATTTCTCAGAAAATGCTGCAGGAATGCCTGTTGACATTCCATTAGGAATTCCTCCAGGAATCGCCCAGGAATTCCCCCAGGAATTGCCCAGGAATTCCTCCGGGAATCGCCCAGGAATTCCTCCAGGAATCCCCAAGGAATTCCTTCAGGAATCCCCAAGGAATTCCTCCAGGAATCCCCAAGGAATTCCTCCAGGAATCCCCAAGGAATTCCTCCAGGAATCTCCAAAGAATTCCTCCAGAAATCCCTCAGAAATTCCTCCAGGAATGCCCTACGAATTCCTCTAGGAATCCCCTCCAGGAATTTCTCCAGGCATCCCTCCATGAATTCCTCCAGGAATCCCTCCATGAATTTCTCCAGGAATTCCTCTAGGAATTCCTCCAGGAATTCCTCTAGGAATTCCTCCAGGAATTCCTCTAGGAATTCCTCCAGGAATTCCTCTAGGAATTCCTCTAGGAATTCCTCTAGGAATTCCTCTAGGAATTCCTCTAGGAATTCCTCTAGGAATTCCTCTAGGAATTCCTCTAGGAATTCCTCTAGGAATTCCTCTAGGAATTCCTCTAGGAATTCCTCTAGGAATTCCTCCAGGAATTCCTCTAGGAATTCCTCCAGGATTCCTCTAGGAATTCCTCCAGGAATTCCTCTAGGAATTCCTCCAGGAATTTTTCCAGGAATTCCTCCAGGAATCCCTCCAGGAATTCCTCCAGGAATCCCTCCAGCAATTCCAGGAATTTCTCCAGGCATCCCTCCATGAATTCCTCCAGGAATCCCTCCATGAATTTCTCCAGGAATTCCTCTAGGAATTCCTCTAGGAATTCCTCCAGGAATTCCTCTAGGAATTCCTCCAGGAATTCCTCTAGGAATTCCTCCAGGAATTCCTCTAGGAATTCCTCCAGGAATTCCTCTAGGAATTCCTCCAGGAATTCCTCTAGGAATTCCTCCAGGAATTCCTCCAGGAGTTCCTCCAGAAGTTCCTTCAGGAATTCCTCCAGAAAGCCCTCCAAGAATCCCTTCAGGAATTCCTCCAGGAATCCCTTCAAGAATTCCTCCAAGAATCCCTCCTGGAATTCCTCTAGGAATCCCTCCAGGAATTCCTGCAGGAATTCCACCAGGAATCCATTCAGGTTTCCTTGCATGAATCTCTCCAGGAACCCCTGTAGGAATTCCACCAGAAATCCCTCTAGGAATCCCTCCAGGAATCCTCCAAGAATCCTTCCATAAATTCCTCCAGGAATTGCTCCAGGAATCTCCAGGAATCTCAGCAGGATTTCCTCCAGGAATCCCCGCAGGAATGTCTCCAGGAATCGCTCCATAAGATCCTTCAGGAATTCCTACAGGGATTCGTCCAGGAATTCCCTCCGGAATTCTTCCGGGCATTTCTCTAGGAATTCCGCCAGGAATTTCTTCAGGAATTCCTCTAGGTATCCATTAAATACTTCCAAGGATCCCTTCAGAATCTCTCTAAGGATGTCTTCAGAAATCTCTCTAAAAATTCATTCCGAAAATACTGCGGATTCGGGATAGAAATTTCTCCAAAAATCCTCAAAGAATACTCCCAGAATTTACTTCAGGAATTCCATTCATTGCATTCGGAGAAGACACTGCCATCCAACTCCAAACACGAGTTGGCGTGGATTTTCTAGAAAGAGTACTCAAATGATAGATTGACTGAGATAGACCAAGTTTCGAAAAAGGAAAGGGAAGCATTAAAAAAACATTTGCACAGCTTACAACAGAATGATTAACATGCAGGAGAAGTTCGCGCATAGCCCAAACAACCTTACCTTGGAACCGCCGTCCACTTTCAGCCGCCACGAGGGCCTCCGTTCCGCCATGGTCGTCGATGACGGTTGATGATGATGCAGGGGTGACGAAGGCGCACTGGTGTCCTTCCGCAGCAATACTGTACCTTCGACGGCAGCTGCCGAGGCAGCCGGCGTCGTCGTCGACTCACTACTACTTTTCGTTGTCGTCGTTGTCACTGCGGCGCCGGTTGGTCCTTTCGTGCTGACGAAGTTCTCCTTGTCGCTTTCGGCGTACTTGTTGGCCTCTTGCCGGAGTTTCTCCGCCAGGGTCAACGAGTTGGCATTGTCGATGTCGAACAGGGACCGTTTGCTGGAGGTACCGTAGGGACCCGGCGTCCGGATGGTGGCCGTCACCGAGGTGGACGCCGGCGCTGGCGTACTACTGCTAGTACTGATCGAGGCGGAGTCCCCTGAGGGAGCTATCGTTGACTTCGTCGTTTTCGTTGAATCGTCCAAATCAGTCTTCTTGTAAAGATTGTTGTTGCTACTGTTAGAGTTGTTGTTGTTGCTCGCGGTGGTGGTGGTGGAGGTGATGGGAGTTCCGCTGGGTACGCTGAAGGTCGCCGTCACCGAAGGGACGCTACTCTCCTTGTTTTTGCTATCTTTGGCGATCGCTGTCGTATCACTGCTGCTGCTACTAAGCCTCGGTGTGGTGATCGTATACGATACACTGATCTTGCTGCTTCCGTCGTCATCCGGGGCGACGGATGCCGTGTCGCCACCTCCCCCTCCGCCTCCGCCGCCGCCACCACCCACGTCGCCCCGATGGGACTTGATCGAGGAGGTGGTGCTGGACAGAGAGCTGGAGGGAGGGGCACTGATCGTAAAACTCGCGGACACTTGCTGATCGGCAGATGAACCGCTGTTGCTAGATGATGAAGGAACTTTGCTGCTTACCTCGGCGTCCACCGACGGAACGCGATCGTTGACGAGAGTGGCCGATGCCGATGTGGATGATGAAGTGGTGGTACTAGTACTGCCGGTGACTGTGGGCGTCGATGTTGCTGCTGTAGCGGATGGGTCGCTCTGTTGATTCGAGTGGACAAGGGATTTGTACAATATGGTAAGCATGGATGGATGGAAGGCAGCACTGTGGATTGGCTTTTGTTTGGCGAAAGATTAACTTCTTTGTTTGTGGATGGTGTAGTCTGTAGATGCGGGGTTCAATGTCGCAGATGGAGAAGTACTTTGTGTCTGTTGCCGGCATGTGAATGGCCTAAAATGTAGGTCAAGGCCATTTGACTGGCGTGTTTAAAGGTTACACTCTAATAATCCTAGTAATTATAATTCTTGCGAATTAAAATTCAAAAAGACTGACAACTGATATTATTAGCAGTTTTTTTTTTCTGATTCAAACAGATCTTTTAGTTCAAGCATGCAATTGATGATTCTTGCTTGCCGTTCGTTTACAAGTTTATCACAAAGCCTTGGTAGATAGTTTCTTTCAGCTAAGGACTTTCTTTTTTGATCTCAAGACATCAGGGAATGTAGCAAAGATTGTTTAAATTTTACCACTGTGGCACAGAAATAGTTAAAATTAAAAATGCACACTTTATGTTTCTTTCTTATGGCTTTATTCTCGCTTGGTAGTGATATTAAATTAGTGAAATTGAAGATTTAAAGGTTTTTGCCTATTTAAGCATTCGTGCAATATTGATAACTAGATATTTTAACATTACTGCATGATTTTCTTACATAGATAAGCGCTCATGTTAGCTGATGAGCACAATACCTAGACCTTTTCTATTGACTTTCCTGCCTACTTTTTCAGCATCGCCCTTGAAGGTGTAATGCGGCGAGCCGGACTCAACAGACGGGGTACGATCTTTGAAAAATCCGACCAATTTGTCTGTTTTTTGGGATGCCATGGATATTATTGCTGGAACCTCGGCCCCTTGCTAACTGACAATAACGTGAGTTGTGAAACACGAAGACGCATCATGAGTGGAAGTCGTGCTCACTATGGGTTCCAGTAAAAAACTGCGATCAAAAAAGATTCACCCCCGCATCAAATGTAGCATGTACAAGACGCTAATGGTCCTCTGCGGACACGAGGAGGACCTGCAAGCACTTGGAGTTTTCGATCGACGCGTGTTAAGGTGACTTGGTGCATCACAGAATTTTCATAGGAATCATTGACTTTTTAATTTTCAATGATTGTTTGCCTCGCGTTTTTGAAGTGATAAAAAACGGGTAATTCTGCAGTCACGCAGCTGAAAAAGTATCATCACACTCACCACGAGTGAGCATATGGGATGATTCATTTTCATCCAAATTGGCGCTTTGGTAACTGAGTTTTATCACTTTGAAATTTCGAGCGAGATTTCAATGATGCTGATGACGCACTACGCGTCAAGGACGATCTTTGGTGGCGTTCAGGAGAACGATATATGGCTGCGTAGAATAAACCACGAGCTCGCTGCACTTTACGGTGGACCTTCATCCTGAAAGTGACCAATGCTGGGCGGATATCAGCAGGTGCGTGCAAGGCACGTTGGGAGAATGCTGGACAACAACCCTACAAAGTTGTTTTTCGGTTGGCACAAGAAGGCGTGGAGCGAAGAGAGCACGATGGGCGGACCAAGTGGAGCGCGATCTAGAGAGCTTTAGGCATGACCGACGTTGGGGAATTGCAATTGCAAATCCAATATTATGGCGGCCAATTGTTGACTCAGTGTTATCACGAATTTTATGCTAAACTAAATAAATGAAATGAATGGGACCTTCCCGTGAGAGTGAGTGCGAATCATCACGGTTGACCATGTTTAGCTTCATACATCTTTCATTGCGAATTGACCATTATTCGCGGGGCTTCATTTTCTGTCGCAAGTGTCTTCGGCAGTTGGCTGCAATTCCGGATAATATGGAAAAGACGGTTGCACGTTCCAGTACCACGTATTACTCCACAGAGATTTGGTCGTACCCGGTGCATTGAACAGTGCTACAGGGGATACTCAAAATAACTGGTAATGAGCTATTAAAAACTTTTGACTAAACTTAAAATTCTTTACATGAAAGAAAATTATTACGATTGGATTATTATTCTAATATAACACCAATTTATCCAAAACTTCATCATCGTTTCTAAATTCAAGAGAGTAATTATAGTTTATTTAAATTCCCTCTAATTGACTTGAATATATTTATGTTTCAAAAGAAAGCAACCAAATAGCCGGCATTAAATTGAAAAAAATAATGGAATGCATATGAAAAATAGATAAATTTACTACAAAAACATAGAATACATGAAATCACCATAACTTTTCTTATTAATAATTTCAAATTAAGTAAACTGTTTTTCAAAGTTCATTATTATGGTCATAAATGATAAAAATTTCATTGCATTCGGTTCATTGAACCCGGAGATATAACAGCTCAAAGTTGGCTATCGGATAATTATACCTTTTCTAGAATCCTTATAACTTTGTGTAGAATGTCCCGATCTTTTCCGAAGCGAATTTGAATCACTGATACACAACTAGTTTATGAACTTACAGTAAAAATTTGAGAATATTTGATGTCCTTTTCGAAAAGTTACAGCGAGTTGAACATTTTTTAAAAAGTGAAAATTTTACCTGTCCCAGTTATTTTGAGTATCCCTTGTACGTCCAATAGAAGTGGATCTTCTCTCAGAGCGGCGTTGCTATCCGCGTGGTTTTCCCGTGGACTCGTTTTGTAACGTTCGTCCATGAATACTGATCGGATTAAAGCATGCCAACCTAATGCTGGTGCGAAGGAGTCGTGAAGGCAAGATGGGTGAGCCAATTGCCGACAAAACCAATCTTGGCTGGACATCGCAGGACACGTCTACTCGCCAGACACGTCGTACCACGTCTACTCATGCAACGAACCAGGCCTCACGCATCTGAATCAGATGCTGAACTTCTCCATCGATAGTTTGGTAGTTCAACCGAACCATGTTGAACGGCTTTCTAAAGACGATGAACGTGCCATGGCTTCTCTGGAATCTCGCACATACTTCAACGGAGAACGTTACGAACCGGGCTTGTTGTGGCGGTCTGACAAAATCCGTCTGCCGGACAACAAAAAAGTTGCAGTCCGTCGTTGGAGATGCTTGGAACAGCGCATGGAGAAGGACACGGAATTGGTGAGCACCCTAAATGAAAAGATTGCGGAATACAAATAAAAAAAAAAAAACTACATCCGCATGCTAACTTCGGAGGAGCTGTCAACGAAATACGAGCGGGTACGGTATTTGCCCATTTTTCCGGTGCATAATCCGAATAAACCGGGAAAGGTCCGGATTGCATTGGACGCTACCGCTCAAGCATGCGGGATATCACTGCATTCCGTTCTTCTCACTGGCCCAGATCAGTTAGCGTCTCTTGTGGGCATCCTGTATCAATTCCGTGAGCATCGAATAGGCGTGTGTGCCGATTGTTTAACCCCTTCGGAACGACTTTTTTCCCAACCTCGCCGCTGTAGAATGCGTCAGCGAGGTGCAAATGACCCAACCGTCCTGAAAGGGTTAAAGCTTGCTTCGTAAGACTTGTGCGTCTGAACTTCTCATGCACTGTTGAAACGAGATTTCAAGACGTTTGTCCTTAAAGGACCAGAGTTCTTGATGCAAGCGGAAGAAAACTAGCTAAAACTTCCGCAAAAAACGCCTATGACGGAGGAAGAAATGAGACCCAGCGTGCTGCTCCACTTCAAAGTTCCCGAACCTGCGATAGATGTGGGGAGATTTTCGAGTTTGGTGATTGTTAGCGGTGAGTGACTGGATACGTCCTTCAAGTCTGCTTGAACCTTCAACGTCGTCGTAGCAAGCATCCAGTCATAACTGAACCGTTATTGATCACGATCGATCACGATCAATTCTGACTATACATGTCAATGGTTGCTCCTCCGTGATTGAACTGAACTGGTTCAGTCATAACTGAACCGTTATCGAGCGAAGAACTTCGGTGAGCGGGAAAATACCTGTATCGGCAAGCGCAACGAGATGAGTACCAGGAAGAATTCTCAGCATTGGAGACGAAAGAATCAACTATCAAGTGAGGGGGCCAGATACAAAGGGGTGTAAGTAACCATTTTGTCGATTTTGAGCTGGGCATATCGAAAAAAGAAGCGTTCTACGCGCAGTTACAGCAAACATACGATGGTTGCTCGCCGCGTGACGTGAAAATCGTTGTCGGCGACATGAACGCGCAGGTAGGAAGGGAGGAAATGTACAGACCGGTAATCGGGCGTAACAGCCTGCACGTCGTATCGAATGATAACGGCCAGCGATGCGTAAAATTTGCAGCCTCCCGTGGTATGGTAGTCCGAAGCACCTTCTTCCCCCGCAAAGATATCCACAAAGCCACCTGGAGATCACCCGACCATCAAACAGAAAACCAAATCGACGGTAAATTCTTCTCGGATATAACCAATGTCCGCACATACCGCAGTGCGAATATAGATTCGGATCACTACTTAGTCGCTATATGCATGCGCTCTAAACTTTCGACAGTTATCACCACGCGTCGAAGTCGAACGCCGCGGCTCAACATCGAGCAACTTCGTAACGTAGAAGTGGCTCAAGAGTAGGCGCAGCAGTTAGCAGTGGCCCTACCAACGGAAGAGCAGCTTGGCGCAGCTACACTTGAAGATGGCTGGAGGGACATCTGATCCGCCATAGGTAGTACCTCGGCTACAGCACTAGGCTTCGCGACTCCGAATCACAGAAACGACTGGTACGACGGCGAATGTGAACAGTTGAAAAACGAGAAGAATGCAGCATGGGCGAGAGTGCTGCAACACCGTACGAGAGCGAATGAGGCACGTTACAGAAAGGCGCGGAACAGGCAGAACTCAGTCTTCCGGATGAAGAAGCGCCAGCAGGAAGAACGAGATCGCGAAGCGATGGAAGACCGCGCTAAGGATACACGAAAGTTCTACGAGAAGCTGAACCGCTTGCGCAGAGGCTTTGTGCTACAAGCCGACATGTGCCGAGATAATCACGGGAATATTCTCACGAGCGAGCGTGAGGTGGTCGAGAGGTGGCGGCAGCATTACGATGAGCACCTCAATGGCGACGTTGCAAGTACCGAAGGTGGCGTGGTAACAGATCTAGGAGTATGTGCATAGGACGAAAGACTTCCGGCCCCTGACCTCCAAGAGATTGAGGAGGAGGTTGGCCGGTTGAAAAACAACAAAGCCGCTGGAGCAGATCAACTACCAAGCGAGCTTCTAAAATACGGTGGAGAAGCCGAGGGAGAAGCACTGGTGAGAGCACTACACTGGGTCATTACCAAGATTTGGGAGGAGGAAGTATTACCGGAGGAATGGATGGAAGGTATCGTGTGTACCATCTACAAAAAGGGCGATAAGTTGGATTGCGGGAACTACCGCGCGATCACACTACTGAGCGCTGCCTACAAGGTACTCTCTCAAATTCTATGCCGCCGTCTATCACCGATTGCAAGAGAGTTCGTGGGGCAATATCAGATGTTCGCCATCCGCCAGGTGTTGCAGAAATGCCGCGAATACAACGTGCCCACACATCACTTGTTCATCGATTGCAAATCGGCGTATGATACAATCGATCGAGAACAGCTATGGCAGATTGCACGAATACGGATTCCCGGATAAACTGATACGGTTGATCAAGGCGACGATGGATCGAGTGATGTGCGTAGTTCGAGTATCAGGGACACTCTCGAGTCTCTTCGAATCTCGCAAAGGGTTACGGCAAGGTGATGGTCTTTCGTGCTTGCTGTTCAACATTGCTTTAGAGGGTGTAATTAGGAGAGCGGGGATAAACACGAGTGGAACAATTTTCACGAAGTCCGTTCAGCTGCTTGGTTTCGCTGATTATATTGATATTATTGCTCGTAAAGTTGAGACGATGGCGGAAACGTATATCCGACTAAAGAGTGAAGCCAGGCGAATCGGATTAGTCATTAATGTGTCGAAGACAAAGTATATGATGGCAAAGGGCTCCAGGGAGGAATCACCGTGCCCGCCACCCCGAATTTATATCGACGGTGATGAAATCGAAACGGTTGAAGAATTCGTGTACTTGGGCTCACTGGTGACCGCCGACAACGACACCAGCAGAGAAATTCAGAGGCGCATTGTGGCAGGAAATCGTTCTTACTTTGGACTCCGCAGAACTCTACGATCGAATAAAGTTCGCCGTAACACGAGGTTAACTATCTACAAAACGCTGATTAGACCGGTCGTCCTCTATGGGCACGAAACATGGACCCTACGTGCAGAGGACCAACGCGCCCTTGAAGTTTTCGAACGGAAGGTGTTGCGTACCATCTACGGCGGAGTGCAGATGGAAGACGGGACTTGGAGAAGGCGAATGAACCACGAGCTGCATCAGCTGCTGAGAGAACTAACCATCGTCCATACCGTGAAAATCGGAAGGCTACGGTGGGCGGGTCATGTCATCAGGATGTCGGATAGCAACCCGACTAAAATGGTTCTCGAGAGCCATCCGACCGGTACAAGAAGACGTGGAGCGCAACGAGCTAGGTGGGTCGACCAAGTGGAGGACGATCTGCGGACCCTACGCAGAGTGCGGAACTGGAGACAAACAGCCATGGACCGAGTGGAATGGAGGCGGCTACTATGTACAGCAGAGGCCACCCCGGCCTTAGCCTGATCGGTAAGTAAGTATATCGAAAAAATCTTCAGATTTCAAGCTTTTAGGAACTTTTATATAATAAATCGGAGAAAATTGGGTCGATTTTAAAACTTCATACACTTTGTATGGGATGAAAAAATGGTGAAAAACTTTAAACCTCATTTACTCCAAAGTGGATTTTTTTCACTTACACCCCTTTGCTTTTTACCCCTCTCAAGTGTATTCCAAAGGCGAGTCCACTTTACAAGCTGAGCCCGTTCGTTGCGTGTGTGCGTATTTGCACAGTGACATGAGAATAATTACACAATATCATTGTGGCATTATTTTTCTTTTAAATATTAATATTAATAAATTTTTCATGGCATTTTGTCTATCAAAAACAATCAAAAGAATGCATCTACAAAATCATACATACAAAATCATTATTTGCCTACAACCAAAAACAATCAAAAATCGCATTAGATTCAGAGATACAAGTGTTTGAAATTGTAGTGCTCTACAGACACCACGGGCGGGAGAAGGTTAAAGCGCTGGTCTAGCGAATACGGAGTCGTGGGTTCAAGTCTCAGTAGAACTCGATATTTAAAAAAAAAAATCACCTCTCAATTTGCCAAATAACAACATTATGTGCCTTCTATTTATAAGTTTATGGTATGCTTTAGATTTACCTCGGGAAACATTTCAATAATCAGATAATCATGGCTTTTGCAGTTATTTAATCTGTTTAGTGAATCCCCTAATTATTTTGACCACATTTTAGGCATAAAATGTTTTTGTTTTGGTTTTTATTTCTGTATTTTAACTAATGCTAATTCTATACTTATTCATAAAATGTGTATGATATTTATACGCTAGTGTTGGTGATCTTCTATTGTTAGGCATGGATGGCTCCTGCCGCGCCAGATTGATGACCAGTGTGGGGAGAATGTGGATGATACAATTGCTTACCCATCCACGGCAGGCAGTGGAATTTACTGCGTCTGCCCAGTGTTCATGTGAATGTCGGAGTGTTTGTATAGCGTATGCTCACATAGATGTTACTGTGAAGATAATGCATCACAGGATTTTTCGACCTGTTCCTAGTTCTATCAAAAGCTTTGAAATGCATGGGTCGAAAAGGGTTAGGAAGTAAATATAAATATACAAAATAAAAGAAAACCGACGGGCCAGGGATTAAACGCAAGACCTTCTGCATACGAATCAGACGCGATAATTACTAGACCGATTTCATTCCCTTTTACGCCATCAAAATCAAATGTGATACGGATTTGAACAAATCAAATACGTTCGAAAGTGGAAACGTCCGTAAACAAGAATGAGGATGTAAGTATAAATACTCGAAAATTATTCACAAATTCGTTTGATCTGCTTAATCCGAAACCGGTGATAAAGTGTTGAGCAGAACTTTTCACAAAATTCTTAGTTTACAACTGTGAAAGTGGTCATAGAATACTGCAAAGCTGATAATATTGCCTTTTCCTTGCTGGAATGTTACGCAAGAAGAAGAAGATCCTTAAAGATTCAAAAGATGAAGGGTCATTACTTCTCACTGAACCGTGGAAGAAAGGTGGAAAGGGAGGGGAGAGGGGTTAGAAGCAGCTTTCAAAGGGCTAGACAGCATCTTTTTTCTTTAAAAGTATAAATGTTGACCAGATTTTAATGTGAGTTATGTAATGCTTATAACAAGTATACAAATTATAGACATTTATTCTCCATCTGCGATCATTGGTTACAATACATAAGTGTACATTTGGGTGTGTCATTATGAATCCTTTTACTTTACTAAAATGTAACGAAATAAATAAACTCAAACAAAACTAAAACTCAAAACACACCGCAATCGGGCCCTTTTTTAAGTGTTTTTGTTTAGCTCAAGCAAGGGTGTTACTTTGTCAGGCATTCGTTGATGGGACACGTAACGATGGCAGTTAGTGTTTGGTGGGGAATATTCATAAAAGCCTGATCAGCAACTTAATTGGTGTTTTTTTAATTTGTTTAATTTTCTTTTTTTTTTTCTTTGGGGATGGCTTTGGGGGGACTTTGGTCAGCCAACAAAATACTTACCCTTACTTGAGTCGATTCGTAACTCGTGTGGTTCAAGGTAAAAAGGTAAAGGGCACTTTGAAACAAATGAAAACTGAACTTTCGAAAACGATAAATCAACAAACGTAAAGAAAACGAAACGAAACGAAAAAATCCTTTCACCAAAACAAAACCTTTTCGAAAAATGTACAACCCAACGAAAAAAAAGGGAAATCAAATAATAAACGGTCCATCGATGGACGGCCGACGGCGCCTTGGCCGACTACTTACATCGCTGCCGCTGTTGGTGGAGTTTTTCTTCTTGACCAGCTGCTCGGCACTCTTGATCTCGTCCAGGGTGACGCCCTGGGTCGAGCGTCGCGTTTCGCGGACCCGCTTGGCGTGCGCTTTCCGCTGAGTTTCACTCTCTTCGTCGCGCGTCGGTGGCACGAAGGATCTGCAAGGAAAATTAGCAAGAAGATATGGGAGTTGGAATGTTAAAAGTTGGTTCAGAGCTATTGAGATCCGTGCTTGTCGGGCAAAACAAACGAAAACAATACGTATTAGGAAAACTGGCAATACTGCTGTCAATCAATTTGATTTGAAATGCAAAACCTGACAGTAGTGCTGTCAATGTCCCTGATAAGAATGAAGTCTTCGTTGAAAAGGGTTAAACTGCAGCACACAACATTCAGAACACTCTGAGCATTTGGCTTACTCCTGAAAAGTAAACAAAACACGTTTGCTTCTACTGATAAATGATAAGGGGGACAAGGGCTGTAAGCGGTGAGTGTGTATCGGGGATCATCATCATTCCTAGGTGTGAGAATGGTTGGGCAATGCTGAATCCACTGCTAGCTGAATACCAGTTCATAATCTCGCTGAAATCAGGACCAAATTATCAACGACAAGGAACTGCCTGATTTCAGCGAGAGTTACTCATGCTCTGCCTTTCAGCTTCTGTTCAGCCCAAAAGTTTCGTTAGCGTTAAGTCATGACGACGGATGTTAGTATACAATGGAGCAAATGTTTCCTTGTTGCGTTCGAATCAACAAAAATCATTAGAACCACATGCTTCGCGACTGGTATCGCTGCCACCTCTGGCGTCAGCAACACGACACTGCTATCGGGACCCTATCGGCAACGATTAGGACAACTCTATTCGGTGGAATAGAGCACACGTGTCAAAATCAAACATCGAGATGTGTTAAAACAACAAAATCATATCACACGAACTTTCTGATCCAGAGAAACTGCCATAACAAGCGGGATCTCCAGATGCTCTTCTAAAAAGCACAACTTGAGCAACATTCCAAGCTTTATCAAGGTTTTATAACTGCCGTAAGCCTGCTATAAAGCCATAATAAAAGCCAGAACTGTCACACGGGAAACAGAAAACGAAAACCACGAAAAACGCTACATCATAATTACTTGAAAAAGTTTTTGAAAATATTTCCCGGCGAGAGTTTGTTCGTTGAGGTCACTACGGTTGGTGGTTGTTGTTGTTGTTGCGATGGCGACGGCGGCGGTAATGTTGCGTTGGAGTTGTTGAAATTGTTGACGTTGGAATTGTTGTTGGCAGCGGCGGACCCATACAGTGGGGCTACGCCCTTAGCTGTTGCGGGTGCTTCCGCCGCTGGCGACGGTTCTTTTTCTGCGGGGCCGGACTTTGCGGATGCGGATTGTGATGGCCCTTTCGTTTCCGACTGTTGCGCTTCCTGGTGATGGTGGTGGTGGTTGTGTTGTTGTTGTTGCTGCTGCTGTTGCAGCCTCTTCTCGTTGAGTGACGAGAGAAATTTATTGCGCTCATTATTAATCTTCGTCTTTTGGGCTTGTTCAATGTATTTTCGATTGAGTTCGAACAGGCTATGATTTTTGTTGACCGCATTGCTGCTGGTGTCGTTCTTGTTATTACTACTGTTGTTGTTGGTGGTGGTGTCGACGGTGACTTCAACCGATGGTATGGAAGGACTGTTGGACGTGTTCTTGTTGTTGTTGTTGTTGGCAGGTGTGATGCTGAAGATGTTGCACATGATGATGGTTGCGACGAAGGACAATTATGAAGTTATGAGTTACACATTCACACAGATTTCAATGATGAAGTTAGGTCGACGGCAATGGCGAATAAACAAAATTTAAAATGGACGTAACAAGAGTAACAAAGTAATGGATTGTAAGCAAATGATTAAAAATAGTACAGATTTTTTTTGCAGAAATTTTCAAATGTTCTGAAATTATTTAAAAATTGCTTCATATTTATTCTGAACAATTATGACAAGAAGTTCATAACAACTTAAACAATTCAATGCGGAATAGTTCTAGAGCTTCTATCAGGAGATTCTGTAAATATTTCTCATTAACACTTAAGGATTGTAATCGGGAATTCCTCCAAGTATCCCAGCAGTAATACATTGACTTCGTTGACAATTTAAGGGGTTACTCAAATTTCACCAACTATTTGTACAGAGATTGCTTCTGGAATCTTTCCTAGTATTATCAAAAAAAAATCAACTCGATATTCTCAAGTAAATCTCGCCTTTTCAATAGATATATATACCAATGGCTCCGCTAGGATTCTGTACAAAATATCACTGTGATTTCTACATGAAATGTTAGATGCATTTTCAAAGGATTCCTTTGAAACTATTCAGCGAGAAATCCACCCAGGGATTCTTTGGGAAATATATTCAATGAAATTGAATTGAGTATTTCCTTCCACAAATTTATCTTCGTTCCTTCAGGTATTCCTACAGAGATTTCTACAGCAATGTTTATAGTTATTACTGATCCAGAAATTTTCACCGAAAATTCTTCTATTCTTCTTAACGAACTCTACGTCCAAATGTGAGTTATTGAGATAACATCTGATTGCGTACTGAAATGTACAAGAAAGATACACATGATTCCGAATGAAGAAATCCCTGCGAGGAAATGATTGTTGTTCCTACTACTGTCAGTGGTGACCTAAGAAAGCAGTGATCATGAAGAATACAGCGCCTAGGTAGGTACTCCATTCCCATCCCTCGCCAACTTACCTTCGGATCTGTCCGGTGCTGGGCGTCGTGACGGGCGTTCCGGTGGGACTAGTGGGCGGCGAAGTGGTCGCCGTTTGTACGTTGGTTGTTGCTGTTGTGGCTGCGGAACCGGTCGTACTGCCGGTGCTCCCCAGTACCAGATTGCTGGAGGCTTTCCTAGAAAGGATACATGGAAAAGAAGCGAGAAGGGAGATTTAAAGTTTAATGCGTCAACGGAATCGTGCGGAATAGTTGGGGAAGCAACCGGTAGCAGTTCTGGCGTGTTCCAGAACCAAGTTGAAAACTAGACGAAAAGCTCATCGCGTGAATGGATTCGTTCAAGCAAATCAGCATTATAGACAGATAAAAAAGGCACGAAAAAGCAAAAAGTGTTGTGCATGATCGGATTAGAGATATAGTAGGTAATTGAAGAAGAAAACGATTGATTCGTAGTTGTTGGTTTTGGTTGATGTTGTTGTTGTTGTTACCTTAGCGTCCGATGGTCCTTGAGCGAGGCTGACCTTTGTACGAGATAGCTGTTGTTGGTGCTGGTGCTGTTGTTGTTGTTGTTGTTGTTGGCGGTGGGTGCTGCTGGTTTCGCGTTGGCCGTGGGATTCGTGTTTGGCAGGATTGGACACGAGTTGGCCTGTATCCGGGCTCGCAGTTCGACGTACTTCTGGTAGAACCTGCGCGTTGGGTTTTGGTGGTGTGGGACCCGGTCGTCGGTTGATCGGTTGGTTGGTTGTTTGTGAGTCGTCAAATTGGTAGTATAATAGCAATTGATGGTGTAGTAAATTACAATCATTCCATGATGGGTTTTTGTTGGTGAGGTGGATGTTACGGTGTGCACGGGTTGATCAGTTGATTATTTCGAGTAGTTAAAAAAATAATAATAAATTGGTATTGTTGGATGATTAGAACACATATCAGTTAATAAATGGCAGTATATAAAATGGAGGCAAAATAATAAAAATGTGATACACATATGAACATACATTAAGGCATACATAGCGTCAAGGAAATTGTAGAATGAATTAAAACAGAAAAACTTAAAAAAAATGGTTGCTACTGATTCAATATCTTTTATTTGAACTCCAATCTATCTCAAAAAGGACCATGAGTGTAATTTTGAAAATTCCGAAGTATCATTCAAAGGTGAATAAAAGCATAGAAGTTCCCTCATCGGAACGCCATCGACTCAAAATAAGAAAAGAAAGCCAACTACCCCATCTCTCTCATCATCACCATAACTTGGGTCCCTTCACATTGCTCGATTCCGGGCTATGAGAAAGCGGACTCTTTGGCTATGGTAGGCGCTAACAAAGGCTATATTTACGAGCGTCAAATCGCCTTCGGGTATTTTTTTTGCATTGGCTCTTCAGGAGATCTTGATCAGCTGGGCCACACAAATGGAGAATGGGTAGATGGCTCCACTCTATCATACCACAGGTGTCGAGGAAGCCATGATTTCACTTAGGGCGAAACTGGAAGCATTTTCTCATATTTTCGGTTTTTGATTTTTTATTAAATAACGAAGCAATATTTTCAAAATCGGTTTTCGTACACATGTAGAGTATGGATAAAGGTAGGTATCTTCTGAATTTTTCTGAGGTGGAAAATGTTTTCCATTTTTGCAGAAACCTTTTTTTTTGTGAAATTTTGTTCAAAAATGGTTTCTGCAAAAACGAAAAACATTTTCCACTACAAAAAAAAATCAGAAGATACCTTGATCCATACTCTACATGTGCACAAAAACCGATTTTGAAAATATTGCTTCGTTATTTAATAAAAAATCAAAAACCAAAAAGTGAGGAAATGCTTTCAGTTTCGCCTTAAGCCGCGATTTCATTCGTGTTATGTGTCGGCTGATGTCCAACCACTATTTGTTAAACACACATAACTTCCGTATTGGGCTCTCGGAAAGCAATCTCTGTGTCTGCGGCGCGGCTTGCCAGGATATCGAACATGTCGTATGGGGATGCGATGTGCATCGTGAAGTCAGATCTGAGCTGTATGAAATTCTCCGGGTCCGAGGAAAACAACAGAAACCCGTTGGAGAAGCGTTGGCAGATCTCAGGTCTTACTTTGGAATAGGTGGATCTCATTTAACAGTTTGTGAAATGTATTGATGTCAGAATTTGATCCTCGCACGTTCCTTGTTTTCGTTGCCCGCAATTTAGTTTTGTTATTCGTTCCCTGTCTTTCGTCGGCCCCTTTCGTTTGTCCTCTTCTTGTCGTTGTCTTCCGATAAAGCCCTTTCTGTTTAGTTCCGTTACAGATCATGATAGTTGATCCTATCAATGTTGTATAATATCAATGTATCAATGTATAAGATAGCAAGTAATTTAGTCTAAGTCCCTTAAATTCCTCCTTTCCAACTTTAGATATTTATTATCCCTAACCTCAAAACAGCCGCGAGTACTTCGGCTCTAAAAAACTAACTAATTTAAAAAATATATATAAAATCATTAAAAAAGTAAAGATGATTTCGGCTCTGTTTTGCCCACGTGGTGCCCGAGCCTTCCAAATAAACGAAAAAATAAACAAATAAGTATCCAATCTCGAGTGAGACAACAGCGCGTCAAGAACGAAAGCAATGCTAACGATTCGAAAATGATGCCACTGACACGAAGTTTAGCAGAGACACAAACAATACAATGATAGGTATATGTATATTGCCTTTAACTGGCATTTTACCAGATTTGCTGGTATGTCTGAAACATACCGAAAAACTTGTAATTAGAAGGCACGAAATGTTACTAATTGACAAATTGAGAAATGAAATTTGTGAAAAAAAAAAATCGCGTTCTGGTGGGATTCGAACTCACGACTCCGTATTCGATAGACCGGTGCTTTGTGGAGCCTCGTAGCCGTGCGGTTAGGGTCACCAAGTTTCTAATCGCATTATGCTGTGGGGTAAGGGTTCAATACCCGCTCCGGGCGATGAAACTTTTCGTGAGAATAGTTTCTTCTCCGTATCCACTGGTGCTCTGTGTGTCCGTTGTCTAGTGTTGAGTTTCATTCAGTCTGTACAGCCTCTAGCTGAAGACGGTGTCCGTGTTTTATTAACCAACTAAGCCACAGAACTGGAGATGGGTTTTTGAAAAAGGAGTGTTCACGGTGTGGCTTCGGAGTCAGTTTGGGTTTCTATTCCGCAGAATCATTACCTGTTTTATGGCTTAGTTGGTTTAAGTGCAGGTCTAGCGAATACGAAGTCATGGGTTCGAATCCCACCAGAACCCCCACCAGGACGCGTTTTACGAATGCCTCGACAAAATCTACAGAGAATACCCTACCCGCAGTATAATGTTAAAATTGTTATCGGGGACGCCAATGCTCAGATTAGTAGACAGGAATTTTCCGTCCGTTAAATAGCATGGAGAGCCTTCGCTCTGCTAACAATGACAACAATATAGACGACTAGCGTGTCGGGAGATGTCATGGATGAAGCGTGGTTGATGAGGGCTATTTATAAGAAGTAGGGCTTTCTGCAGTGGAGGTGGCTGCGTAGCTGCTTTGCGACCTTAAAATCGAACATCAGAATGGACTTCAAGCAGGCTTCGAGACTTTGTAAGGCAACGATGGCGGCCAAGTAATACCGTGATAAACTCATGGCAACTGCGGCGGCAGCAGAGCCTGAAGGTGCGGATGTCTACCTAGACGGAGACCTTCGCATTCGAGAGTAGCCAGATATAAGGCGACGCTTCCCGGGTAGAGGTAAAGAACAAACCAAGGACAAAATAATAACAAGTTTTGCCATCATATCTCATTTTATCATTCTTATGTTATTTATGAATAACACTGTAGAACTAGCTAAGAACAAAAAATGTTCTCATTGCTAAATTTGTTATTTCTGAATTATTAATGAATAAGAATAACCCGAGCAGGAATGAATAACTGCCACATAACTGGAGCATACCAAACCAGTCAGCTATCATACCAAGACAAGGTATTGATCGGTTATCCAGGTATTGAAAATAACTTATTTTGGTATTTTGTAGGTATTGATGAAATACCTCAACGAGTTATTGGTTTGGTGTTGAGGACTGCTTGAGGTATTATTCAATTAAGGAAAAATCGCTATTTGTATGGAAAAATCGCCGATTATTATTTAGGTATTCGCATACCTGATTTCATTATTCACACGTTATGCATAGAATACACACCAGTTATTATTTTAGGTATTTTACCTCTTTTGCAGGGCTACTTAATACCTCAATCAGATTGTAGGTATTCTGTTTTCCATATCTGAGTAAGTTATTCTTCAGCTATTTTCTCCTGCTCGGGAAATAACTGAATAACAGCAAAATATGCAATCATAACAGAATAAGTTTTTCTGAGCATCCTAAATAAAATAACTTCTCAATGGCATATTTTGCAATCATAACTTATTTCATTTTTGATGAGTTATTTGGCATTTTTTATATTTTATCAGAAAGAATAACTTGAGAAGATCATATTTTGCCATTAAAAGCTAAATAGCAAAACTTGTTATTGGTTTGTTGAGAATAAGAGTAAAAAGAACAAAAATAATAACTGAATTTGTAACGAAAATTAACTCAATAATAACTAATTTTGTTATTATAAGATCAAACCAAGGATAAAACATTTCTGAACCTTAAATGCGCTTTTTCTCAATCATAAGAACAAAATGTACAATTATGATGAACTTTTTCGAAATACCTTATTTTATACTTACTTTGTTCTTAATAACTCTATAATAACTGATTCAGTTATTTAACAGTTAAACATATTTTATCCTTGGTTTGTTCTTATAATGATAAAATGAGTTATTATTGTTTTTTTTTTGTACAAAGTCAGTTATTATTTTTGTTTTTTTAGCTCTTCTTCCCAACAAACAAGTAGGTAACAAATTTTGCCATTCAGCTATTCAATTTTAAGGGCAAAATTTGATCTTCTTATGTTATTTTCTTCTGCCCGGGTTGCTAGGCCAGGAGGTTGTTAACCCCGATACTGAAAGGCAACAATGCCAGTAAGTCGGACCCAAAGGCGTCCAAAGGCCAAGCGTCTCGACCAGCTCTCCGGGTGGACCTAAAAATGCCGGTACGTCCCAGGTTGAAGGGAGCAGGGGAATGCGACCTTGCGTAGAGATCCTCAGCCACTACGGATAAGGATAGGTCAGGGAGAAGAAGTCCTTTGGACCTTAGTAGACAGGCATAAGAAGAAGAGGAACAGGAGCTTGGGGACGTTAAGCCAAGAAGAGGTAGGAAGGCAAGGACAGGTGTCAAGCGCTAGAAGGGAGACGCAGTCATCATGACGGACGGGTCTAAGTACTCAGATGTTTGGAAGGTGATGAGAAGCCATCGTACACAGCATTCGGCTCTACCGCGACAAAACCGGTAAGGGCGATGCCTACAAGTGAGGGTATCCAGGTGAGGGCTCTTACCACTGAAGCGACTCTGAAGGTCAAATACCAGGACAAGATCACTGATGCGGAAGAGCTCGCCCTGGCAGGCGCAAGCATTGAAGGCGATGTAGAGGTGAAGGCCATAACGCGCATAGCTGCACAAACCCGCAAGTGATTGATGTTTTGCGGCAAACCCACAAACAGCAAGCACCTGACTGAATGCCCAAGGTGTCCGGCCTTCAAGAGAGCCTCAGCTGACAAGTCGCAGCATTAGTGGGGACTTATCGCCTTTGGTTTACACAGGTAGCTCAAGCAGAGAAGATCTAGGCACAAAGAAGCAGACGTCTCATTCCGCCCGCTTCCTATCGATCAACTTTTCAACGGTCGATTCAAATTTTTAGTAGTTGGTCAATTGTCCACTCGCGGCGTTGGCATCGTTTTTGCTCCTGTTTGACATTTACTCACTACCGCTACCTAACCTAGTGATGGCCCGGCCAAACACAGTACGTTTAGCATTGGGCGGTGGGCTTTGTGGTCTAGAAGTGGCGGGTATGGGCCCTGTTGAACCTTGACAAAATCCTCAGCATCTTAGGAACATTGAGAACGATGCCAGGATGTTCCTAATCCGTTCCGTGAAACACAAAACCGGAGCAAGGCTTTCAAATACGTACCCGTCCTGTGGCCAGCCTAGGAAATTAGGTCCAGGCTCTCCGAGAGCTGGCTTTGGGTTCAATCCCAATAAGTGACCTTCCTGCTTTCACAGATGATTACTAAGGGTTCGTTCGCATATTACGTAACGCTAAGAGAGGAGGGAGGGACTCTACCGCTTTGTTACGCTCCATACAAAAAATATAAAATTCCCCGGACAAAAAGTGTTACCTGGGGGAGGGACGGGGTTGGAAATTAAGAAATTCTGCGTTACGTATCATATGAATGAACCCAGGGAGCAATATCAGCAAGGACCTTTTAAGCAAGGCCTACTCAAGCTCCGCAAGTCGCTGGCTCTGCCCAAAAAGAAAAACGGCCTTTTGCCCAAAGAACGAAGCACGGTCAACGTGCGCAAGGAAAAGAGGTCCAGCCTTATTCTTCTTCGCCAGAAGTTCAACTATGCAGCTCGCAGGAGCCCCTGACGGGGAAGCACGCTCGGCGGGCACGAGTGGCCAGGTTTCCAAGCCAACTGCAAGGCGCAAGGGAATACCAGGACAAAGGTAAGCCTAAAAATGTTGACCCCTTGCAGACGCCTCGGGTACAACCTGACCAGGGTAAAGTGAACCGGTAGAAAAGAAGCAAACCCAAGAAGCAAGGCTACACCAGCTCGCAAGCGTGATAAAGGTTAAGTGTTGGTCTTCAAGACCGAAGTGACTGAGTACGTCGGTGCACTGAAGGTCACTAGGGGCCGGCGTACTTAGTCACAGTGTAGAACAAATGATTATAATGCCGAAGAAGGAGACGGTGCAGAAAAGCACTCCCTATAAGGTGCTAGACAAAGAAATTCTGGGCGAACAGGCAGATGGAGGCGATTCTCCAGTGTGAAAACCTGGATGAGATAACCAACGCCATGGAGCTTGCAGCCGTCCTCAGACAGCAGATTAGCAAAGTGTTCGCAGTCGGAAAGACTGGTCAAGGTGCCACCTCAGCATCTACGAGCCACCATAGGCGTGCTTTAGGTCTTCGAGCTAGGCCACAAATCTTGCGGAGTGCGGAGGCTTCAATACAACTGGTCTGTTTCTAGTTCAAGAGATAGTTTCCACGACAAACGAAGGCTTTGCAATAGTGAATACCGACGGGATATACTATTGTAGTTGCTCTTCTCCCCCTCCCTCCCCCCCTTACCACGAGGCCAATAGCCCAGTTCTAGTCTAGGCTGGATTCTCTATCCACACAGCAAATTTTGTTTACTGGTATTTAGCAAACTTTGCTGATTTTTTGTGCTGGTTTCATTCAGCAATGCGAATTTACTGAATATCAGCAATTATTTTTCAACTTGCTGAACCATCCAGCAATTTTGACAGTTGATCAGCAACGTTGTGCTTAAATTCAGCAAAATTTTTGCTGAAATTCAGCAACTAATTTTGCTGATTTTTTTTTGTGCTGAAAGCGTTTCAAAAAATTCGGTGTGCAGTGCACTGAAGAGATTGAGTGCCGATGTCTTGATGCCGAACGTGGATGTCGCGAACGTAGGCGGCGAAAATGCCTAGGAACGATGCAGAGTCCATCAGAAACAGACCAACTCATACTGTAGCGTTACGCATCGTAACCATCTGGGAATTCGGTACAGGTACACCAGAACATGAAGAAAGACGTCTACAACCGAGGATCATCGATAACCATCGGAAATGGCTGACCTCGCGTATCAACCCTTTCCTTCCCACGACATTGAACGACCATTTCTATGATAAAATCTAGTACTTCACGTCGAAGGTAAGATATTGCGAACAAAACTCGGCGGTTTAAGAATCTGGTGGCGTCGCATGGATAACGAGTATAAAAACTAGGTTATGGTCAAGCTTATAAAGCAACGCAGGTTGAGTTGGGCTGGTCACGTCACAAGGATGCCGAAAAACGGACAGACTATAGACAAAGAAAATACACAGAAGAGAACCAAGGAGACCCCGGTGACTCCGTGGCAGCCCTTGTACAAGATAAATGTTTGTGGTTAAAGAGGATCTAAGAGACTCAACATCCAGAAACTATGGGCACATGACAAAAGAAGCTTTATTCGGTGTAGATTCAACGGAGCGTATTGTATCCCATCAAGTATCCTGGTGAGTTTTTTGATATCCTTCATTACTTTTTCCTGAAATATCACTTGTCGAAATAATCCGAAAATCTTTTCAAAAGCGACGAGAAGTTTCTCTACATTTTCCTTGATAAATAATCAAAAACATAAAATAAACCAAATGATCTGAGAATCCTCAAATCATGTAGCAAAAGAAAAAAAAACAGGTCGAGGTAATAAACAATCGTAATAATTCAGTAGCAACCATATTTTTCGCATACTTTTATAGACAATAAACGATTGAAAACTGAAAAAAAACACATTCGGAAGGGAAAACGTACGACACTCGAAAGCTAAGAAAATGAAAAAAGTGTAACAAAAAAGGAAAAAAAAAAAAGATTGCACTCACTTTTCATCGCTCTCGAAGCTCTGCGTCCGCCGCAGTATCACATCGGGTTCGGTCGGTTGATTTTCTTTCTCAGGAACTTCTGCAACGAAACCAATAGAAAGATTAGCACGCTTTGAGTAACTGATCTTGATAGAAAACAAAAAAATAAATGAGATAAAAAAAATCGGCGGCTTTGAAAATGT